>NC_143547.1:106203144-106213144 GCF_031878675.1 Megascapheus bottae | reverse complement strand
ACCCTAACCCTAACCCTAACCCTAACCCTAACCCTAACCCTAACCCTAACCCTAACCCTAACCCTAACCCTAACCTAACCCTAACCCTAACCCTAACCCTAACCCTAACCCTAACCCTAACCCTAACCCTAACCCTAACCCTAACCCTAACCCTAACCCTAACCCTAACCCTAACCCTAACCCTAACCCTAACCCTAACCCTAACCCTAACCCTAACCCTAACCCTAACCCTAACCCTAACCCTAACCCTAACCCTAACCCTAACCCTAACCCTAACCCTAACCCTAACCCTAACCCTAACCCTAACCCTAACCTAACCCTAACCCTAACCCTAACCCTAACCCTAACCCTAACCCTAACCCTAACCCTAACCCTAACCCTAACCCTAACCCTAACCCTAACCCTAACCCTAACCTAACCCTAACCCTAACCCTAACCCTAACCCTAACCTAACCCTAACCCTAACCCTAACCCTAACCCTAACCCTAACCCTAACCCTAACCCTAACCCTAACTAACCTAACCTAACCCTAACCCTAACCCTAACCCTAACCCTAACCCTAACCCTAACCCTAACCCTAACCCTAACCCTAACCCTAACCCTAACCCTAACCCTAACCCTAACCCTAACCCTAACCCTAACCTAACCCTAACCCTAACCCTAACCCTAACCCTAACCCTAACCCTAACCCTAACCCTAACCCTAACCCTAACCCTAACCCTAACCCTAACCCTAACCCTAACCCTAACCCTAACCCTAACCCTAACCCTAACCCTAACCCTAACCTAACCCTAACCCTAACCCTAACCCTAACCCTAACCTAACCCTAACCCTAACCCTAACCCTAACCCTAACCCTAACCCTAACCCTAACCCTAACCCTAACCTAACCCTAACCCTAACCCTAACCCTAACCCTAACCCTAACCCTAACCCTAACCCTAACCCTAACCCTAACCCTAACCCTAACCCTAACCCTAACCCTAACCCTAACCCTAACCTAACCCTAACCCTAACCCTAACCCTAACCCTAACCCTAACCCTAACCCTAACCCTAACCCTAACCCTAACCCTAACCCTAACCCTAACCCTAACCCTAACCCTAACCCTAACCCTAACCCTAACCCTAACCCTAAACCCTAACCCTAACCCTAACCCTAACCCTAACCCTAACCCTAACCCTAACCCTAACCCTAACCCTAACCCTAACCCTAACCCTAACCCTAACCCTACCCTAACCCTAACCCTAACCCTAACCCTAACCCTAACCCTAACCCTAACCCTAACCCTAACCCTAACCCTAACCCTAACCCTAACCCTAACCCTAACCCTAACCCTAACCCTAACCTAACCCTAACCCTAACCCTAACCCTAACCCTAACCCTAACCCTAACCCTAACCCTAACCCTACCCTAACCCTAACCCTAACCCTAACCCTAACCCTAACCCTAACCCTAACCCTAACCCTAACCCTAACCCTAACCCTAACCCTAACCCTAACCCTAACCCTAACCCTAACCCTAACCCTAACCTAACCCTAACCCTAACCCTAACCCTAACCCTAACCCTAACCCTAACCCTAACCCTAACCCTAACCCTAACCCTAACCCTAACCCTAACCCTAACCCTAACCCTAACCCTACCCTAACCCTAACCCTAACCCTAACCCTAACCCTAACCCTAACCCTAACCCTAACCCTAACCCTAACCTAACCCTAACCCTAACCCTAACCCTAACCCTAACCCTAACCCTAACCCTAACCCTAACCCTAACCCTAACCCTAACCCTAACCCTAACCTAACCCTAACCCTAACCCTAACCCTAACCTAACCCTAACCCTAACCCTAACCTAACCCTAACCCTAACCCTAACCCTAACCTAACCCTAACCCTAACCCTAACCCTAACCCTAACCCTAACCCTAACCCTAACCCTAACCCTAACCCTAACCCTAACCCTAACCCTAACCCTAACCCTAACCCTAACCTAACCCTAACCCTAACCCTAACCCTAACCCTAACCCTAACCCTAACCCTAACCCTAACCCTAACCCTAACCCTAACCCTAACCCTAACCCTAACCCTAACCCTAACCCTAACCCTAACCCTAACCCTAACCCTAACCCTAACCCTAACCCTAACCCTAACCCTAACCCTAACCCTAACCCTAACCCTAACCCTAACCTAACCCTAACCCTAACCCTAACCCTAACCCTAACCCTAACCCTAACCCTAACCTAACCCTAACCCTAACCCTAACCCTAACCCTAACCCTAACCCTAACCTAACCCTAACCCTAACCCTAACCCTAACCCTAACCCTAACCCTAACCCTAACCCTAACCCTAACCCTAACCCTAACCCTAACCCTAACCCTAACCCTAACCCTAACCTAACCCTAACCCTAACCCTAACCCTAACCCTAACCCTAACCCTAACCCTAACCCTAACCCTAACCCTAACCCTAACCCTAACCCTAACCTAACCCTAACCCTAACCCTAACCCTAACCCTAACCCTAACCCTAACCCTAACCCTAACCTAACCTAACCCTAACCCTACTAACCCTAACCCTAACCCTAACCCTAACCCTAACCCTAACCCTAACCCTAACCTAACCCTAACCCTAACCCTAACCCTAACCCTAACCCTAACCCTAACCCTAACCCTAACCCTAACCCTAACCCTAACCCTAACCCTAACCCTAACCCTAACCCTAACCCTAACCCTAACCCTAACCCTAACCCTAACCCTAACCCTAACCCTAACCCTAACCCTAACCCTAACCCTAACCCTAACCCTAACCCTAACCCTAACCCTAACCCTAACCCTAACCCTAACCCTAACCCTAACCCTAACCTAACCCTAACCCTAACCCTAACCCTAACCCTAACCCTAACCCTAACCCTAACCCTAACCCTAACCCTAACCCTAACCCTAACCCTAACCCTAACCCTAACCCTAACCTAACCCTAACCCTAACCCTAACCCTAACCCTAACCCTAACCCTAACCCTAACCCTAACCCTAACCCTAACCCTAACCCTAACCCTAACCCTAACCCTAACCCTAACCCTAACCCTAACCCTAACCCTAACCCTAACCCTAACCCTAACCCTAACCCTAAACCCTAACCCTAACCCTAACCCTAACCCTAACCCTAACCTAACCCTAACCCTAACCCTAACCCTAACCCTAACCTACCCTAACCCTAACCCTAACCCTAACCCTAACCCTAACCCTAACCCTAACCCTAACCTAACCCTAACCCTAACCCTAACCCTAACCCTAACCCTAACCCTAACCCTAACCCTAACCCTAACCCTAACCCTAACCCTAACCCTAACCCTAACCCTAACCCTAACCCTAACCCTAACCCTAACCCTAACCCTAACCCTAACCCTAACCCTAACCCTAACCCTAACCCTAACCCTAACCCTAACCCTAACCCTAACCCTAACCCTAACCCTAACCCTAACCCTAACCCTAACCCTAACCCTAACCCTAACCCTACCCTAACCCTAACCCTAACCCTAACCCTAACCCTAACCCTAACCCTAACCCTAACCCTAACCCTAACCCTAACCCTAACCCTAACCCTAACCCTAACCCTAACCCTAACCCTAACCCTAACCCTAACCCTAACCCTAACCCTAACCCTAACCCTAACCCTAACCCTAACCTAACCCTAACCCTAACCCTAACCTAACCCTAACCCTAACCCTAACCCTAACCCTAACCCTAACCCTAACCCTAACCCTAACCCTAACCTAACCCTAACCCTAACCCTAACCCTAACCCTAACCTAACCCTAACCCTAACCCTAACCCTAACCCTAACCCTAACCCTAACCCTACCTAACCTAACCCTAACCTAACCCTAACCCTAACCCTAACCCTAACCCTAACCCTAACCCTAACCCTAACCCTAACCCTAACCCTAACCCTAACCTAACCCTAACCCTAACCCTAACCCTAACCCTAACCCTAACCCTAACCCTAACCCTAACCCTAACCTAACCCTAACCCTAACCCTAACCCTAACCCTAACCCTAACCCTAACCCTAACCCTAACCCTAACCCTAACCCTAACCCTAACCCTAACCCTAACCCTAACCCTAACCCTAACCCTAACCCTAACCCTAACCCTAACCCTAACCCTAACCTAACCCTAACCCTAACCCTAACCCTAACCTAACCCTAACCCTAACCCTAACCCTAACCCTAACCCTAACCCTAACCCTAACCCTAACCCTAACCCTAACCTAACCCTAACCCTAACCCTAACCCTAACCCTAACCCTAACCCTAACCCTAACCCTAACCCTAACCCTAACCCTAACCCTAACCCTAACCCTAACCCTAACCCTAACCCTAACCTAACCCTAACCCTAACCCTAACCCTAACCCTAACCCTAACCCTAACCCTAACCCTAACCCTAACCCTAACCCTAACCTAACCCTAACCCTAACCCTAACCCTAACCCTAACCCTAACCTAACCCTAACCCTAACCCTAACCCTAACCCTAACCCTAACCCTAACCCTAACCCTAACCCTAACCCTAACCCTAACCCTAACCCTAACCCTAACCCTAACCCTAACCCTAACCCTAACCCTAACCCTAACCCTAACCCTAACCCTAACCCTAACCCTAACCCTAACCCTAACCCTAACCCTAACCCTAACCCTAACCCTAACCCTAACCCTAACCCTAACCCTAACCCTAACCCTAACCCTAACCTAACCTAACCCTAACCCTAACCCTAACCCTAACCCTAACCCTAACCCTAACCCTAACCCTAACCCTAACCCTAACCCTAACCCTAACCCTAACCCTAACCCTAACCCTAACCCTAACCCTAACCCTAACCTAACCCTAACCCTAACCTAACCCTAACCCTAACCCTAACCCTAACCCTAACCCTAACCCTAACCCTAACCCTAACCCTAACCCTAACCCTAACCCTAACCCTAACCCTAACCCTAACCCTAACCCTAACCCTACCCTAACCTAACCCTAACCCTAACCCTAACCCTAACCCTAACCCTAACCCTAACCCTAACCCTAACCCTAACCCTAACCCTAACCCTAACCCTAACCCTAACCCTAACCTAACCCTAACCCTAACCCTAACCTAACCCTAACCCTAACCCTAACCCTAACCCTAACCCTAACCCTAACCCTAACCCTAACCCTAACCCTAACCCTAACCCTAACCCTAACCCTAACCCTAACCCTAACCTAACCCTAACCCTAACCCTAACCCTAACCCTAACCCTAACCCTAACCCTAACCCTAACCCTAACCCTAACCCTAACCCTAACCCTAACCCTAACCCTAACCCTAACCCTAACCCTAACCCTAACCCTAACCCTAACCCTAACCCTAACCCTAACCCTAACCCTAACCCTAACCCTAACCCTAACCCTAACCCTAACCCTAACCCTAACCCTAACCCTAACCCTAACCCTAACCCTAACCCTAACCCTAACCCTAACCCTAACCCTAACCCTAACCCTAACCCTAACCCTAACCCTAACCCTAACCCTAACCCTAACCCTAACCCTAACCCTAACCCTAACCCTAACCCTAACCCTAACCCTAACCCTAACCTACCCTAACCCTAACCCTAACCTAACCCTAACCCTAACCCTAACCCTAACCCTAACCCTAACCCTAACCCTAACCCTAACCCTAACCCTAACCCTAACCCTAACCCTAACCCTAACCCTAACCCTAACCCCTAACCCTAACCCTAACCCTAACCCTAACCCTAACCCTAACCCTAACCCTAACCCTAACCCTAACCCTAACCCTAACCCTAACCCTAACCCTAACCCTAACCCTAACCCTAACCCTAACCCTAACCCTAACCCTAACCCTAACCCTAACCCTAACCCTAACCCTAACCTAACCCTAACCCTAACCCTAACCCTAACCCTAACCCTAACCCTAACCCTAACCCTAACCCTAACCCTAACCCTAAACCCTAACCCTAACCCTAACCCTAACCCTAACCCTAACCCTAACCCTAACCCTAACCCTAACCCTAACCCTAACCCTAACCCTAACCCTAACCCTAACCCTAACCCTAACCCTAACCCTAACCCTAACCCTAACCCTAACCCTAACCCTAACCCTAACCCTAACCCTAACCCTAACCCTAACCCTAACCCTAACCCTAAACCCTAACCCTAACCCTAACCCTAACCCTAACCCTAACCCTAACCTAACCCTAACCCTAACCCTAACCCTAACCTAACCCTAACCCTAACCCTAACCCTAACCCTAACCCTAACCCTAAACCCTAACCCTAACCCTAACCCTAACCCTAACCCTAACCCTAACCTAACCCTAACCCTAACCCTAACCTAACCCTAACCCTAACCCTAACCCTAACCCTAACCTAACCCTAACCCTAACCCTAACCCTAACCCTAACCCTAACCCTAACCCTAACCCTAACCCTAACCCTAACCCTAACCCTAACCCTAACCCTAACCTAACCCTAACCCTAACCCTAACCCTAACCTAACCCTAACCCTAACCCTAACCTAACCCTAACCCTAACCCTAACCCTAACCCTAACCCTAACCCTAACCCTAACCTAACCCTAACCTAACCCTAACCCTAACCCTAACCCTAACCCTAACCCTAACCCTAACCCTAACCCTAACCCTAACCCTAACCCTAACCCTAACCCTAACCCTAACCCTAACCCTAACCCTAACCCTAACCCTAACCCTAACCCTAACCCTAACCCTAACCCTAACCCTAACCCTAACCCTAACCCTAACCCTAACCCTAACCCTAACCCTAACCCTAACCCTAACCCTAACCCTAACCCTAACCCTAACCCTAACCTAACCCTAACCCTAACCCTAACCCTAACCCTAACCCTAACCCTAACCCTAACCCTAACCTAACCCTAACCCTAACCCTAACCCTAACCCTAACCCTAACCCTAACCCTAACCCTAACCCTAACCCTAACCCTAACCTACCCTAACCCTAACCTAACCCTAACCCTAACCCTAACCCCTAACCCTAACCCTAACCCTAACCCTAACCCTAACCCTAACCTAACCCTAACCCTAACCCTAACCCTAACCCTAACCTACCCTAACCCTAACCCTAACCCTAACCCTAACCTACCCTAACCCTAACCCTAACCCTAACCCTAACCCTAACCCTAACCCTAACCCTAACCCTAACCCTAACCCTAACCCTAACCCTAACCCTAACCCTAACCCTAACCCTAACCCTAACCCTAACCCTAACCCTAACCCTAACCCTAACCCTAACCCTAACCCTAACCCTAACCCTAACCTAACCCTAAACCCTAACCCTAACCCTAACCCTAACCCTAACCCTAACCCTAACCTAACCCTAACCCTAACCCTAACCCTAACCCTAACCCTAACCCTAACCCTAACCCTAACCCTAACCCTAACCCTAACCCTAACCCTAACCCTAACCCTAACCCTAACCCTAACCCTAACCCTAAACCCTAACCCTAACCCTAACCCTAACCCTAACCCTAACCCTAACCCTAACCCTAACCCTAACCCTAACCCTAACCCTAACCCTAACCCTAACCCTAACCCTAACCCTAACCCTAACCTAACCCTAACCCTAACCCTAACCCTAACCCTAACCCTAACCCTAACCCTAACCCTAACCCTAACCCTAACCCTAACCCTAACCCTAACCCTAACCCTAACCCTAACCCTAACCCTAACCCTAACCCTAACCCTAACCCTAACCCTAACCCTAACCCTAACCCTAACCCTAACCCTAACCTAACCCTAACCCTAACCCTAACCCTAACCCTAACCCTAACCTAACCCTAACCCTAACCCTAACCCTAACCCTAACCCTAACCCTAACCCTAACCCTAACCCTAACCCTAACCCTAACCCTAACCCTAACCCTAACCCTAACCCTAACCCTAACCCTAACCCTAACCCTAACCCTAACCCTAACCCTAACCCTAACCCTAACCCTAACCCTAACCCTAACCCTAACCCTAACCCTAACCCTAACCCTAACCCTAACCCTAACCCTAACCCTAACCCTAACCTAACCCTAACCCTAACCCTAACCCTAACCCTAACCCTAACCCTAACCCTAACCCTAACCCTAACCCTAACCCTAACCCTAACCCTAACCAACCTAACCCTAACCCTAACCCTAACCCTAACCCTAACCCTAACCCTAACCCTAACCCTAACCCTAACCCTAACCCTAACCCTAACCCTAACCCTAACCCTAACCCTAACCCTAACCCTAACCCTAACCCTAACCCTAACCTAACCCTAACCCTAACCCTAACCCTAACCCCTAACCCTAACCCTAACCCTAACCCTAACCCTAACCCTAACCCTAACCCTAACCCTAACCCTAACCCTAACCCTAACCCTAACCCTAACCCTAACCCTAACCCTAACCCTAACCCTAACCCTAACCCTAACCCTAACCCTAACCTAACCCTAACCCTAACCCTAACCCTAACCCTAACCCTAACCCTAACCCTAACCCTAACCCTAACCCTAACCCTAACCCTAACCCCTAACCCTAACCCTAACCCTAACCCTAACCCTAACCCTAACCCTAACCCTAACCCTAACCCTAACCTAACCCTAACCCTAACCCTAACCCTAACCCTAACCCTAACCCTAACCCTAACCCCTAACCCTAACCCTAACCCTAACCCTAACCCCTAACCCTAACCCTAACCCTAACCCTAACCCTAACCCTAACCCTAACCCTAACCCTAACCCTAACCCTAACCCTAACCCTAACCCTAACCCTAACCCTAACCCTAACCCTAACCCTAACCCTAACCCTAACCCTAACCCTAACCCTAACCCTAACCCTAACCCTAACCCTAACCCTAACCCTAACCCTAACCCTAACCCTAACCCTAACCCTAACCCTAACCCTAACCCTAACCCTAACCCTAACCCTAACCCTAACCCTAACCCTAACCCTAACCTAACCCTAACCCTAACCCTAACCCTAACCCTAACCCTAACCCTAACCCTAACCCTAACCCTAACCCTAACCCTAACCCTAACCCTAACCCTAACCCTAACCCTAACCCTAACCCTAACCCTAACCCTAACCTAACCTAACCCTAACCCTAACCCTAACCCTAACCCTAACCTAACCCTAACCCTAACCCTAACCCTAACCCTAACCCTAACCCTAACCCTAACCCTAACCCTAACCCTAACCCTAACCCTAACCCTAACCCTAACCCTAACCCTAACCCTAACCCTAACCCTAACCCTAACCCTAACCCTAACCCTAACCCTAACCCTAACCCTAACCCTAACCCTAACCCTAACCCTAACCCTAACCCTAACCCTAACCCTAACCCTAACCCTAACCCTAACCCTAACCCTAACCCTAACCCTAACCCTAACCCTAACCCTAACCCTAACCCTAACCCTAACCCTAACCCTAACCCTAACCCTAACCCTAACCCTAACCCTAACCCTAACCCTAACCCTAACCCTAACCCTAACCCTAACCCTAACCCTAACCCTAACCCTAACCCTAACCCTAACCCTAACCCTAACCCTAACCCTAACCCTAACCCTAACCCTAACCTAACCCTAACCCTAACCCTAACCCTAACCCTAACCCTAACCCTAACCCTAACCCTAACCCTAACCCTAACCCTAACCCTAACCCTAACCCTAACCCTAACCCTAACCCTAACCCTAACCCTAACCCTAACCCTAACCCTAACCCTAACCCTAACCCTAACCCTAACCCTAACCCTAACCCTAACCCTAACCCTAACCCTAACCCTAACCCTAACCCTAACCCTAACCCTAACCCTAACCCTAACCCTAACCCTAACCCTAACCCTAACCCTAACCCTAACCCTAACCCTAACCCTAACCCTAACCCTAACCCTAACCCTAACCCTAACCCTAACCCTAACCCTAACCCTAACCCTAACCCTAACCCTAACCCTAACCCTAACCCTAACC
>NC_143547.1:104239418-104347944 GCF_031878675.1 Megascapheus bottae | reverse complement strand
TGAATGGCTGGTTCTGACTGGGTGCCGGTGCTCATGCCTGTAATCCTACTGCTCAGGGGGCTGAGATCTGAGGATCAAGGTGAGAACCAGTCCAGGCAGGAAAGTCTATGAGACACCTTAGGTCCCAGGAACCACCAGAAAGCCAGAAGTGGAGTTGGGGCACAAAGTGGCTGAGTGGTACCCTTGAGTAAAAGTGTTCGGGGACAGTGCCCCAGACCTGAAATCAAGCCCCATCATCGATAAGACAGAGACAGAGACAGAGAGAGCTGGTGGGCTAGGTCTAGAAGGAGCAAGCGATTCTCCCGGGTGTGAGGAAAAGTTGGCCCTTTAAAGCACGGGGAAGAAGGAAAATAGTCAAGGAGGCAGGGCTCCGAGGAGAGCAGTCCAGTGTCTCAGTATCAGTGTCCTGGGCCAAGATCGTCTGGGGCCTAGAGAAACTGAGTTCCTTCCGCAGGAGTTGATTCTTAGGAATCTCCTTGGTGGATAGGAACGTGCCCACAGAGCGTGCCAGGAGAGGGAAAGAGAGGGGGGTTGCCAGGCAACCGCATTCAGAGGTGTTAGTGACCAGGCTTGCCCTCTGAGTGGTAAGAAAGGTTGCACACATGGCCCTGGCCTTGTGGAAGGTGGTCAGGGTTGGAGTGGTGTGACTCATGGGGCCAGAAGGTCTCTTTTTCAGCTGAAGCAGCACTGTCCTGTTGCCATGCCTACTAGCCCAGGCAGCGAAGCACAGGACAGGGCGCTGTGCATGGGTGAGGAGACCAGACAGATGGAGACTTCTGGATGGCTGGACACCCACACGGCCCTCGGGGCAGAGAGAAAGCAATGTTCCAGGTCTGATTGGGCTGCAGGGGCACAGAGACAGTGGAAATACGAGGCGCTGTGCTCCCAGCAGCCGGCCTCTTCGCAACAGAGGGGCCCAGAGACCCTGAGTAACCCTGTGTCTAGCAAGAAGGGGCAGGTCCTAAGGTACAGGCTCCAGGGGGCCATCGGAAACTCATTTGGGACACACTGCAGAGGTGGATAGCCCAGGCACACCCTACAGCTGGGAGGTCATGCTGTCCCTTGGGCCCTGTCCCCAGGGCAGCCAAAACCCTTAGGCCCCATGGTGGATGATGGCGGGCCCTGCGGGCCCCGACCCTCAATCTGTTTCTTCCAGCAAGCCAGGCAGCACCCAGATGCTGGACCTTCTGGGGGCTGGGGAGCAGGGGCCCATGCGAGCCCATGTGGAATCCCCTCCAGGGGACACTCCTCCACTGCACCCCAGGAGCAGATAGACCCTGCTCCCCTAGCTCAGGGCTGGAGCAGTGCCCGCGGTGGGGTCAGGTGACAGGGAGCTGGGAGAGCTCCCGAATCCCTGATCCCAGCCCTGGGCCATTTTCTGGTGACCCCAACTAGAAGACCCTGCCATCCCTGGCCCCGCAGGGGCTCGAACAAGTGCGCATCCCACGCCTGTGCGGGAGGGGCGGGGTCGGTCGGGGCTGGGGGAGAGCAAGGGCCCTGGGCGCCAAGGGCGCTGACGCCCGGGCCCTTGGGAGGCGGCGGGCGGGGGTCCACCCGGGACTGGACGGGAGGGGCGCGTGGAGCGGAGCCGGTGACGTCATCCGCGGCCCCCAGTGCCCGCGGCGGCGGTGGCCGGTGGCGGCAGCGGCGGGCACAGCAGCCAGGTCCCGTGACCCGTGTTGCGCCAATGGCCTGGCGGTCTCCAGGGCGACGCGGAGGGTCCGGGCTCCGCCGCCGCTGCCGCCACCGCCCCCGCCGCACCCCCGCCCGAGTCCGCACTGCAGAGAGCGGCGGCGAGCAGGCGCGGGCGCTCCGGCCCACGTGCCGGAACCAGACAGCCCACAGCCACAGCCAGAGCCAGACGCGCTGAGCGAGCCGGAGAGCGAGCCCGCAGCAGCGCAGGGACGCACGCACGCCCCGGGAGACCAGGGCCGCTCGCTGCAGCTGCCGCCGGTGAGCGCAAGCCCGCGGAGCGCGGTTGCGTGCGCCCCCCCGCCCCACCCCACCCCGCGCCTGCCACGACCCGGGCCCCGAAGCGCCAGCGCCAGCGCCAGCAGAAGGTACCCGCCAGGCCCGCGCGCGGAGGACGAGGCCGGGGCGCGGGGGAGGCGGTGGAGGAAAGGGGTCCAGGCGTGTGTCCCCGCGGGACCCCTCCGCGCCCTTACCCGCGCCGCGCCGTGCCCGCACCCACTGCGGCAGCCTGGGGCGCGTAGAGTTCCCCCCCCCCCAGCCCGACCCGCAGGGATCGGCCAACTGGGGTGGGGGGAGGGGAGGAGGGCGGGGATGGGGTCCCCGCGGAGGAGAAGCACCCACAGCTGGAGGGGGCCTGGGGCTGGGGTGGGCTGGAGGGCCGGCGTTCACCTCGCTCTCACCCCCTTCGCATTCACAGGCAGTGGAGACCTGGGCAGCTTTCTCAGAGGCCTAGGCTCCCGCCCCAGCTCATTTTCCACCAGTGCCAGCCCGGTCTGCTCCAGGGCCGGCTCTCTGCCCCTAGTGTCAGCCCAGGCTGGGGCCGGGATTGGGGCGATGCGGTGACGATGCTGCAGGACTGTGCCGGTGGATGGGCGTCAGCGTTCGCAGGGGCCTGCTGATCCTGGGCATCCCCGAGGACTGTGACGAAGGGCGAGTTCAAGAGTCCCTGGAGGCTGCACTGTGGCCCGTGGGCCACTTTACCGTGCTGGGCAAAGTGTTCAGAGAGGAGGATAACGCCACCGCGGCCCTGGTGGAGCTTGACCGGGAAGTCAACTGTGCTTTGGTCCCCAGGGAGATCCAGGCACCGGAGGCCCCTGGACCGTGGTCTTCGTGCCCGGTTGTCCAGGCGAGGAGGAGTTTCTGGGCCACGTGTTCACTACCTGGAGCAACAGGGGGAGGCGGTGGAGAGCCCAGAGGGGGGCCCTGGACCTGGGGCTGCACGAGGACTGCTGGCTCCACTCAGTCAGTCAGGCTGTCCAGCCCTGGGTGGAAATGGTGAGGTACCAGCGCCTGGCTGTGTTTCTGGGAGGGACCAGCCCGACCCCGGGGAGGAGTCCTTCGAGCCTGGCTAGACCACACCACTGACATGCTTCGCGCATGGCAGGGGGTCTCCGAAAGGGAGAGGAGGAGGAGGCTCATGGAGGGCTTGCGAGGGACTGCCCTGCAGCTGGTGCATGGGCTCCTGGCAGAGAACCCCGCCAGAACTGCCCAGGAGTGCCTGGCTGCCCTGATGCAGGTGTTTGGAGACAACGGGTCTCAGGCCACCATCCGGTGAAGTGTCTCTCTGCTCAGCAGGCAGCCAGGAGAACCTCTCTCGGCCTTCGTGCTGCGGCTGGAAGTGCTGCTACAGAAAGCCATCAAGAAGGGGGCCCTAGCCAGGGCCTCTGTCGACGATGTCCGCCTGAGGCAGCTGCTCACCAGGGCCAACCTGACTGAGCCTCTGGATGAAGCCCTGAGGAAGCTGAGGATGGTCGGCAGGCCTCCAACTTTCCTGGAGATGCTGGGGCTCATTCGGGAGTCGGAGGCATGGGAGGCCAATCTAGCCAAAAGTGTGGCCGCCCAGGCAGACGATGAGGCTGCTGCCCGGCCTGGGGCCCAGGTGTATGACGCCCGGGCAGATGCCAGGGCCGCTGCTGAGGCAGAGGAGGAAAAGGTGGACGAGGAGGGAGAGGACGTGTTGGAGAGGGAGGAGGAAGAGGAGGAGGAGGAGGAAGAAGTGGAGGAAGAGGAGAGAGGGCGAGGAGGAGGAAGAGGTGGAAGAGGAGGAAGACGAGAGCCATGACCCCTGCAGGCCTCGGCCAGGGAGGACCCAATGAGGCTCCTGGGGCCCCCACCTCAGCCCATATGGGCAGGTGTTTTGGGGGAGGCGCCAGGAGGGCCTGGTTGGCAGCCAGAGAGCTTCGCCTGGGCAGGAGAACAGGAGGCCGAGGAGCCTTCTGAGGCGCACGCTGAGGGATTCAAGGATGCCTTGGAGGAGCCCGAGAATGAGGATGGGGCAGGGGACGTGAGCCGCCCCGAGCCCTCCCCAGGCAAATAGGCTCAGGAGGCCCAGGGGCCTCCTCGCCTCTATGGCAGCAGAGCCCTAGAGGCCAAGGGAAGCCCAGGCCGGGGCCACCCGCCTTACCCCACAGGGGGAGCGGGGTGCGGGGAAGGGCCCTCCCCTAGACCAAAACAGCCCCACGAGGCCCCTCGTCTCCTCCCGGTGCCCCCTGGACACACCACCAGCCCTTCCAACGGAACCAGGCGGGTGGCCACATTTGCCACCAAATGGAGCAGAGAGTGGCACCCACCTATCCCCATGAAAGCACCACCCTCCCCCTGCTCCCCCCCCCCCCCGACACACACACGCAAGTCTCAATCCAAACTTCTCTGCATCAGGTGGCCAGCTGGAGGTTCCTGGGAGGGGACAGCTCAGCCTTAATGGGGGGGTGCCCGAAGACATCCGCCACCCTCACTGGACTGGGAGACATTAGGCAAATAGGCCCCTAGCTGCCCGCCTCTCCCAAGAATGGGACCCCCCTACCCAAGCTCTAGTCGCCATCCCTGGAAAGAGTACGCCCTGTCCCCAAACAGCCCACGCTTATCTGTAGGCTCCCTAGTGAACCCTGCCACCACACAAGGTCCAACCCCCACACTAGCGCTAGCCATCCTTCCGCACAGAGAGAGGTGTGAAGTGGGCATCAAGCCAGGGTGGTGTCTTTATTTTTTTGGGGGGGGCTTCTGGCCCACCAGGGTCAGCCACGTGTTCCGACACATGCCATGAGATTCCCCCACCCCCCGTGCCCCCTCCCCCCCAAGGCTCCACTTGCTCCTGTCCAGTGCCATGAGCTCAATCTCTGCTTTCTCGGTGTAGATCTAGGCCGGCTGCCTGCCGCTGGCTCTCGTGGACCTGTGTGCACTTGTGTGGGCTATGTTCTTCTCTGAGCACTTCCTCCCCAGAGGCCTGATGCCCCATTCCCAGGAGTCATCACAGAGGATGGACGACGAAGCAGTGCTCGCCTCTTGTCTGGAACACAGACTCGAGCAAGAAGATCCGAACTATGGGTGGGGGTGGGGGGCATCTGTGCCTTGAAGTTCACATCTGTTGCTACTTGTGACCAATTTTCCTCTGCTTTGTGGGGTGTTCTTGCTGTGGTTTTCTGTACCCTAGGACTATCCTGTGCCAACCTTAGGTGATCCTCGGGAAGGATCTCCCGAACTGACTGCCAGAGGCCATTGTCCTGGGAAGAGGCTCACCTGGGGCCCTCAGCAGGGAAAATACAGCAGGACTGGCACCAGTATGTGTGGTGTGTGTGTGTGTGTGTGTCTGTGTGTGTGTGTGTGTGTGAGTGTGTGTGTGTGTGTGTGTGTGTGTGTGTGGTGTGTACAAATGCAGGACGCACTAAGGTGGCAACTCATCAGGAGTCCCAGGAGGAGCTTGTGTTCTCTACTGGCAGTGGAAAGTTCCTGTGTGCATTTGTCAACCCTTTCTTCTCCTCAATGGCTTTTCAGCAAACGTTTCTCTTCAATAAATTTCGTGGGTGTTTCTGCTGCATTCAGTCTCTCTCTTCGGATGGGAATACAAGCATAGGGGGTAAGGGCTTCTGGGCTAACATTGGGGATGTCCAGGAAAGATCGGTGAGGGGTCCTGGGGGGCCACCAAATGAGCTGTGTTCACTGAGTGGGTGTGACGAGGGAACTGAAGGCAGATGGCAAAAGGTGTAATATGATGTGTGTTTATGTGGGAAGCGATGTGTTCGTGTGAATGTCCAAGATGTAAGACTAAATGAGTGTGAGAATATGTCATTGTGGTGGCATGTGTGTTGTTGAGAGAATGTGGGTCATTGAGAATATGGGAACGGTGTACCTGTACAAGGGCACTTGGAGCTAGGGCTGTAGCAGAAGGTGAACAGTCTAATCTATACCACCACAGTGAGTCTCCTGGACCAGGGGCACAGGCATCACTGATGTGGGTCTGTCCTGTTCTGTCATCACTAGTGGAGAGGAAGCTGCCAATCCTCAACCAAAAGGCGGATCCTCTCTCTGTGCTCTGGGGTAGATGGCTCATAGTGAGGACCTGGGAATATGAAAGTCTTACCTTTGCTTTCGTGACATGTGTATGGACCTGGGCTGTCATTTGGGTTCCAGTTCCAGGCAGGCATTGATATTGGCACCCACAGTGAAAGTATCCTTGGGACTGATTCTTAAGTATAGGGAGAATAGGGCCAAGGAGCATGTTTTGCCTAGGCATGAAAACGAATGAAGTTCTGAAGAAAGGAGTTGCCCATCCCTTGTTGTGAAAGACTATGCGCTAAAGGACCAGGGCTTCCAGTGTGGCAAATCTTATCAGAACATGTACCTCGACATGACCTGGGCGGGGAAAAACCTGGAGTGGGTACATTGGCAAGGGCTCGCACACCACAGCACCTTGGCTCAAATTGAAGCCCAGACATCTTGCTGGCAATTCCCTAGCATTTTTCTGGCCTGGACTACACAATTGAAGTTACCTGTGTTCTGAATGTGTGTGATCCCTATCAATGGACACAAACTCAGTCAGTGGGGACCTCTAGGGATCACAGCATATGCAGGCCCAGTCTGCCCAAGGGAAAAGCAAAGGCAAAGAGTTCCCAAGGACTGGCTGATTAGCATTAGTGCCTTGCCTGCCCTTTCCCTCCTGTCCTGCCCCTCAAATCAGGAGAGTCTCCTGGCAAGTTACCGTGCAAAATGTGGAGCTCTTGATGGGGACCCCTGACCAAAATCCTGTTCACCCTCCACTGACATACTTCAATGAAAAGATGGAGCTGGCCATAGGTCCAAAGGTAGGGTCTACAGTTTGCCTGCACAAGACCCATTTCAGTTCTTGAAGTCCCTAAAAGCAGCTGCAGGCATGGGCATCTTGGCCTTATACCCAGCCAATTCTTTCTCATTTTGCTAAACAGGATTGGCAGCATGGGCTTGCACAGGTGACCTGTCTGAGCAATCCCTAATCTAATGCTGCCATATAGCCTGAGGCCTCAGAACCTGCCTGCTGGTGTCTAAGCAGCCTCCTCAACACCTGATCCACTTGCTCCCGGAAGCCAGAGTGAGTAGGAAATGGGGGATATTAGGCTTCACAGAAAGGCAAGTTTCCTCCCCATATCCAGAAGGGCCAGTGGGGTCTGAGGTTTTGTGGAATACCCTAAGGCACCTCCCTATAGGAGCCAATGGGTGCTTTCTGGTACGCTTGGTTAAGGCTCAGTATTGGTGAGAGAGCCAGCTATGTTCAAGTCTCTTCTGCAGTGAGACTGCCCTTTCATGCCACCACTGTGTGCACAAGAAGGCCTAAATTTTCCTACTTTCAGTTACTGTGGCTTAAAGGAATGCAGGCCTGGGATTGCACACATGGTGACTCAGATCTCTCTGGAGGACCTGAATGGACCCACCCCAAACACCCATGGCACCTCCAGGGGTCTTGGGGCCTACTGCCTCCTGAGACCCCTTCAACACCTGATCCACTTATACCTGGGGGGGGGGGCGTTCCCGAGTGCCTTGTGAAACCAAGTGGCCGCCGGCTCTGAGGACTATCAGCATGATGCTGTCTGGCTTCTGCTCATTTGGTGGCCCCCCAGGACCCCTCACCGATCTTTCCTGGACATCCCCCAATGTTAGCCCAGAAGCCCTTACCCCCTATGCATGTATTCCCATCCGAAGAGAGACTGAATGCAGCAGAAACACCCACGAAATTTATTGAAGAGAAACGTTTGCTGAAAGCCATTGAGGAGAAGAAAGGGTTGACAAATGCACACAGGAACTTTCCACTGCCAGTAGAGAACACAGCTCCTCCTGGGACTCCTGATGAGTTGCCACCTTAGTGCGTCCTGCATTTGTACACACCACACACACACACACACACACACACACACACTCACACACACACACACACACAGACACCACACACACACACACACCACACATACTGGTGCCAGTCCTGCTGTATTTTCCCTTGCTGAGGGCCCCAGGTGAGCCTCTTCCCAGGACAATGGCCTCTGGCAGTCAGTTCGGGAGATCCTTCCCGAGGATCACCTAAGGTTGGCACAGGATAGTCCTAGGGTACAGAAAACCACAGCCAAGAACACCCCACAAAGCAGAGGAAACTTGGTCACAAGTAGCAACAGATGTGGAACTTCAAGGCACAGATGCCCCCCACCCCCACCCATAGTTCGGATCTTCTTGCTCGAGTCTGTGTTCCAGACAAGAGGCGAGCACTGCTTCGTCGTCCATCCTCTGTGATGACTCCTGGGAATGGGCTCAGGGCCTCTGGGGAGGAAGTGCTCAGAGAAGAACATAGCCCACACACGTGCACACAGGTCCACGAGAGCCAGCGGCAGGCAGCCGGCCTAGATCTACACCGAGAAAGCAGAGATTGAGCTCATGGCACTGGACAGGAGCAAGTGGAGCCTTGGGGGGGAGGGGGCACGGGGGGTGGGGGAATCTCATGGCATGTGTCGGAACACGTGGCTGACCTGGTGGGCCAGAAGCCCCCCCCCAAAAAAATAAAGACACCACCCTGGCTTGATGCCCACTTCACACCTCTCTCTGTGCGGAAGGATGGCTAGCGCTAGTGTGGGGGTTGGACCTTGTGTGGTGGCAGGGTTCACTAGGGAGCCTACAGATAAGCGTGGGCTGTTTGGGGACAGGGCGTACTCTTTCCAGGGATGGCGACTAGAGCTTGGGGTAGGGGGTCCCATTCTTGGGAGAGGCGGGCAGCTAGGGGCCTATTTGCCTTAATGTCTCCCAGTCCAGTGAGGGTGGCGGATGTCTTCGGGCACCCCCCCATTAAGGCTGGAGCTGTCCCCTCCCAGGAACCTCCAGGCTGGCCACCTGATGCAGAGAAGTTTGGAATTGAGACTTGCGTGTGTGTGTCGGGGGGGGGGGGAGCAGGGGGAGGGTGGTGCTTTCATGGGGATAGGTGGGTGCCACTCTCTGCTCCATTTGGTGGCAAATGTGGCCACCCGCCTGGTTCCGTTGGAAGGGCTGGTGGTGGTGTCCAGGGCACCGGGAGGAGACGAGGGGCCTCGTGGGGCTGTTTTGGTCTAGGGGAGGGCCCTTCCCCGCACCCCGCTCCCCCTGTGGGGTAAGGCGGTGGCCCCGGCCTGGGCTTCCCTTGGCCTCTAGGGCTCTGCTGCCATAGAGGCGAGGAGGCCCCTGGGCCTCCTGAGCCTATTTGCCTGGGGAGGGCTCGGGGCGGCTCACGTCCCCTGCCCCATCCTCATTCTCGGGCTCCTCCAAGGCATCCTTGAATCCCTCAGCGTGCGCCTCAGAAGGCTCCTCGGCCTCCTGTTCTCCTGCCCAGGCGAAGCTCTCTGGCTGCCAACCAGGCCCTCCTGGCGCCTCCCCCAAAACACTGCCCATATGGGCTGAGGTGGGGGCCCCAGGAGCCTCATTGGGTCCTCCCTGGCCGAGGCCTGCAGGGTCATGGCCCTCGTCTTCCTCCTCTTCCACCTCTTCCTCCTCCTCGCCCCTCTCCTCTTCCTCCACTTCTTCCTCCTCCTCCTCCTCTTCCTCCTCCCTCTCCAACACGTCCTCTCCCTCCTCGTCCACCTTTTCCTCCTCTGCCTCAGCAGCGGCCCTGGCATCTGCCCGGGCGTCATACACCTGGGCCCCAGGCCGGGCAGCAGCCTCATCGTCTGCCTGGGCGGCCACACTTTTGGCTAGATTGGCCTCCCATGCCTCCGACTCCCGAATGAGCCCCAGCATCTCCAGGAAAGTTGGAGGCCTGCCGACCATCCTCAGCTTCCTCAGGGCTTCATCCAGAGGCTCAGTCAGGTTGGCCCTGGTGAGCAGCTGCCTCAGGCGGACATCGTCGACAGAGGCCCTGGCTAGGGCCCCCTTCTTGATGGCTTTCTGTAGCAGCACTTCCAGCCGCAGCACGAAGGCCGAGAGAGGTTCTCCTGGCTGCTGCTGAGCAGAGAGACACTTCACCCGGATGGTGGCCTGAGACCCGTTGTCTCCAAACACCTGCATCAGGGCAGCCAGGCACTCCTGGGCAGTTCTGGCGGGGTTCTCTGCCAGGAGCCCATGCACCAGCTGCAGGGCAGTCCCTCGCAAGCCCTCCATGAGCCTCCTCCTCCTCTCCCTTTCGGAGACCCCCTGCCATGCGCGAAGCATGTCAGTGGTGTGGTCTAGCCAGGCCTCGAAGGACTCCTCCCCGGGGTCGGGCTGGTCCCTCCCAGAAAACACAGCCAGGCGCTGGTACCTCACCATTTCCACCCAGGGCTGGACAGCCTGACTGACTGAGTGGAGCCAGCAGTCCTCGTGCAGCCCCAGGTCCAGGGCCCCCTCTGGGCTCTCCACCGCCTCCCCCTGTTGCTCCAGGTAGTGGAACACGTGGCCCAGAAACTCCTCCTCGCCTGGACAACCGGGCACGAAGACCACGGTCCAGGGGCCTCCGGTGCCTGGGATCTCCCTGGGGACCAAAGCACAGTTGACTTCCCGGTCAAGCTCCACCAGGGCCGCGGTGGCGTTATCCTCCTCTCTGAACACTTTGCCCAGCACGGTAAAGTGGCCCACGGGCCACAGTGCAGCCTCCAGGGACTCTTGGAACTCGCCTTCGTCACAGTCCTCGGGGATGCCCAGGATCAGCAGGCCCCTGCGAACGCTGACGCCCATCCACCGGCACCAGTCCTGCAGCATCGTCACCGCCATCGCCCCAATCCCGGCCCAGCCTGGGCTGACACTAGGGGCAGAGAGCCGGCCCTGGAGCAGACCGGGCTGGCACTGGTGGAAAATGAGCTGGGGCGGGAGCCTAGGCCTCTGAGAAAGCTGCCCAGGTCTCCACTGCCTGTGAATGCGAAGGGGGTGAGAGCGAGGTGAACGCCGGCCCTCCAGCCCACCCCAGCCCCAGGCCCCCTCCAGCTGTGGGTGCTTCTCCTCCGCGGGGACCCCATCCCCGCCCTCCTCCCCTCCCCCACCCCAGTTGGCCGATCCCTGCGGGTCGGGCTGGGGGGGGGGGAACTCTACGCGCCCCAGGCTGCCGCAGTGGGTGCGGGCACGGCGCGGCGCGGGAAGGGCGCGGAGGGGTCCCGCGGGGACACACGCCTGGACCCCTTTCCTCCACCGCCTCCCCCCGCGCCCCGGCCTCGTCCTCCGCGCGCGGGCCTGGCGGGTACCTTCTGCTGGCGCTGGCGCTGGCGCTTCGGGGCCCGGGTCCGTGGCAGGCGCGGGGTGGGGTGGGGCGGGGGGGCGCACGCACCGCGCTCCGGCGGGCTGCGCTCACCGGCGGCAGCTGCAGCGAGCGGCCCTGGTCTCCCGGGGCGTGCGTGCGTCCCTGCGCTGCTGCGGGCTCGCTCTCCGGCTCGCTCAGCGCGTCTGGCTCTGGCTGTGGCTGTGGCTGTCTGGTTCCGGCACGTGGGCCGGAGCGCCCGCGCCTGCTCGCCGCCGCTCTCTGCAGTGCGGACTCGGGGCGGGGGTGCGGCGGGGGCGGTGGCGGCAGCGGCGGCGGAGCCCGGACCCTCCGCGTCGCCCTGGAGACCGCCAGGCCATTGGCGCACACGGGTCACGGGACCTGGCTGCTGTGCCCGCCGCTGCCGCCACCGCCACCGCCGCCGCGGGCACTGGGGGCCGCGGATGACGTCACCGGCTCCGCTCCACGCGCCCCTCCCGTCCAGTCCCGGGTGGACCCCCGCCCGCCGCCTCCCAAGGCCCGGGCGTCAGCGCCCTTGGCGCCCAGGGCCCTTGGCTCTCCCCCAGCCCCGACCGACCCCGCCCCTCCCGCACAGGCGTGGGATGCGCACTTGTTCGAGCCCCTGCGGGGCCAGGGATGGCAGGGTCTTCTAGTTGGGGTCACCAGAAAATGGCCCAGGGCTGGGATCAGGGATTCGGGAGCTCTCCCAGCTCCCTGTCAACCTGACCCCACCGCGGGCACTGCTCCAGGCCCTGAGCTAGGGGAGCAGGGTCTATCTGCTCCTGGGGTGCAGTGGAGGAGGTGTCCCCTGGAGGGGATTCCACATGGGCTCGCATGGGCCCCTGCTCCCCAGCCCCCAGAAGGTCCAGCATCTGGGTGCTGCCTGGCTTGCTGGAAGAAACAGATTGAGGGTCGGGGCCCGCAGGGCCGCCATCATCCACCATGGGGCCTAAGGGTTTTGGCTGCCCTGGGGACAGGGCCCAAGGGACAGCATGACCTCCCAGCTGTAGGGTGTGCCTGGGCCTATCCACCTCTGCAGTGTGTCCCAAATGAGTTTCCGATGGCCCCCTGGAGCCTGTACCTTAGGACCTGCCCCTTCTTGCTAGACACAGGGTTACTCAGGGTCTCTGGGACCCTCTGGTTGCGAAGAGGCCGGCTGCTGGGAGCACAGCGCCTCGTATTTCCACTGTCTCTGTGCCCCCTGCAGCCCAATCAGACCTGGAACATTGCTTTCTCTCTGCCCCGAGGGCCGTGTGGGTGTCCAGCCATCCCAGAAGTCTCCATCTGTCTGGTCTCCTCACCCATGCACAGCGCCCTGTCCTGTGCTTCGCTGCCTGGGCTAGTAGGCATGGCAACAGGACAGTGCTGCTTCAGCTGAAAAGAGACCTTCTGGCCCCATGAGTCACACCACTCCAACCCTGACCCCTTCCACAAGGCCAGGGCCATGTGTGCAACCTTTCTTACCACTCAGAGGGCAAGCCTGGTCACTAACACCTCTGAATGCGGTTGCCTGGCAACCCCCCTCTCTTTCCTCTCCTGGCACGCTCTGTGGGCACGTTCCTATCCACCAAGGAGATTCCTAAGAATCAACTCCTGCGGAAGGAACTTCAGTTTCTCTAGGCCCCAGACGATCTTGGCCCAGGACACTGATACTGACACTGGACTGCTCTCCTCGGAGCCCTGCCTCCTTGACTATTTTTCCTTCTTCCCCGTGCTTTAAAGGGCCAACTTTTCCTCACACCCGGGAGAATCGCTTGCTCCTTCTAGACCTAGCCCACCAGCTCTCTCTGTCTCTGTCTCTGTCTTATCGATGATGGGGCTTGATTTCAGGGTCTGGGGCACTGTCCCCGAACACTTTTACTCAAGGGTACCACTCAGCCACTTTGTGCCCCAACTCCACTTCTGGCTTTCTGGTGGTTCCTGGGACCTAAGGGTCTCATAGACTTTCCTGCCTGGACTGGTTCTCAACCTTGATCCTCAGATCTCAGCCCCCTGAGCAGTAGGATTACAGGCATGAGCCACCGGCACCCAGTCAGAACCAGCCATTCGGTCTGTGGGGAGACGTCAGCCCAACTGACTCCAGCTTCCTAGTGTCTCCACCGCACAGCTAAATCTTCCCGGGAGAAGGTGCCCAAAGTGGTTTGAGGAACAGAGTGAGGGTTGCCTATGTATTTATTAAGATGAGATGGCATCTACATGCTCCGGTAACAGTCAAGCCAAGCCAGGTCTACGCATTCAAATGCAACTTTTTAATATGATGGCAAAGAAAGACAACAGAATAGGGGGACGCAAGAATTAACTCTCCTTTCCTCCGTGTCCCTATGCCACAATCGCTTCTCAGCCGAGTCCCCTCCATCTGCACGGGGGATAAGCGACTGCACTGTTTTTGCACCGGGCCACCAAAGTACACAGGTTCCCCCAAACTACATACATCCGCAGCAGTAACCATGCGACTACTGCCATCCATAACCGCGCACGATGAGGTCCTACCTATAAAGCTGCCATGTGAAAGGACAGCTGAAACCAAGGTCAACTTGAACATCCAAACAGGTGTCCCCTATGTGTTCCCGAACCCAGCCTGGAGCCACACAAGTGACAAGGCTGACTCCTCTCTCCCAACTCAAAAGTGAACAATGACCGCCCCCCCCACCCCCCCCCCCGCCCCCGGCCACGGGCGGCTGTCTGTCACCGTGGTGACCTGCCCCTCCCCCCACACCCCGCCCCGGAAGGTAGCCTACCCTGCCCGTCACTACCATTCATTGTTGGGTAGCCTCTTTCTCCTTTCTCAAAGCCTCCTTGTACAGGGAGGAGAAGGAGCTGGGATCACGCCCAGTGAAATTCACCCACTGCTCCAGGACCTTCACCTTGCTTGTTTCCGCCAGGGCCCTGGGGCCCCACTGGTACACACAGCGAGCAGGATCACTGTTGGGCACCCACCGGCACTCCAGGTACTGCTCCCGCACAAAATCTTCCACAAGCTTCCTGGGGTCCCCGTAGGTGTAGTGCTCCCTCCCCGGACACACACCCATCTTACTCAGGGCCTCCCAGAGCACCTCTTCAGAGACGTGGTTGCCCTCCCTGAACACGACGCACAGGACCATGATCAGCAAGCCTGTCTTGGGCACCCCCTGCACATCACTCAGCAGCCCATCATACGTGAGCCCCAGGGAAGTGACCAGGGCGTAGGAGTCGCCGCCGGGCACCACTTCCTGCAGCTCAAGGCCAAAGACCAGCAGCAGGCACTCACAGGCCGTCTTGAAGATCATAGGGAAGAACTCCTGGTGCTCTCTGCACACGTGCTTCAGAAGCTCCTCTCTGCTGGTTGGCTCCTTCAGGTGGTACTTGAGGAGCAGCAGGGGCACCAGGGACAGGCCATCTTTCAGCAGGGATCTGGGGTCTACCTGGCCAGTCCAGGGGAACAGACTAGGAATCACCACGACGCTTCTGGAGCCCTGACTGAGTTGGCTCCATGGAGCAGAGACCAAGCCAGTTCGGGGAAGGGAGGCCTTCTGACAACCAATGCCAGGTTGTGCCCGAGGCACAGGCTCCTCCCTTGGGGTGTGAGGGAGCCCAACAGTGGTGAAGGAGGAAGAGGCGGTGGCTCTGGCCTCCTCTGCCTCCCCCCGCTGCTCCTCCACTGGGGAGGCTGGGAGCATAGCAGTGGAGGCAGTGGCAGTGGCTGCCTCCTCCTCCTCAACCACAGGGACCAGCCCGCCCACCAGGCCCCACGCCTCCCTTGGGGCCTGGGAGCATCCCTGGCCCTTGACACGCTGGCTCTTCGGGACATAGGGCATCGTGGCTCTCATTGAGCACAGCAGGCAGGCAGAAGGGTGGACGGTCCTGGGGAGAGAGCGAGGACAGGCTGAGTGGCCTCAGCCTAGAATGGCACCCTTGCCGGCTCCCACGGGGTCTATCACAAGAGAGCCAGTACCGGTGATCTCTTTTGGCAGCCGGTCCTGTGTTCACCGTTGGTCTGTCTGTTGAGAGCCTGCGGAAGGAAGTGTGGGGGGGGGAGGGTCCTTGGGGGTTCAGGTGGCTATGAGCTCCTTGTTGTGGTGGCCGCCTGCAGGGCATGTGGGGGTTTTGATGAGGTGGGGCGGAGGGGGGAGGGCTCAGGCGGGCTGAGCAACTCCCCTTCTCCCCTGACACCACCGAGTGTCATCCCCTCCACGACCAGAGGACAACTGCCTCACAGCAAGCTCTTCTAAGTCGTGGCCTCTGAAGCTCTTGGCAGAGGCACTGAGGGACCTTCCCCACCACCCCACCTCCCGCAGGCCAAAGCCTACAAGCCCACCACCGGGCAGCCGCCGGACAGGATGGGTCGGCTGTACTGTGCCAGCGTCTTCACTGTCCCGGGGTTCGCTCTAGGCTCCCAATGGGCCCCTGGCACTGACTGGCCCCAGGTCACCCCTGTGCTGGCGCTGAGAACGAGTTCCGCCTTCTTGAATTGGCCACAAAATGCAGTGGGAAGCCTCACGTGTGGCTCTATCTGTCCTGGGCAGAAAGCAAGACCAGGCCAAAAATGGGAGAATCGCCGTGATGGGACTGGGGACCATCTCCCTGCTTGACCAGACAAAACGGTAAGCACACGGACTGTCCCTTCAGATGCCATGAGACTACCTTCCTTCAGCCATTTTCCATGAGACACACTAAGGAAGGGGAGCTGCGTGGAAGCCTGTCCACCCACAGTCACAAGGGCCTGTCTCGCCTCACCTTGCCTCCTGACAGACATACGCTGGCCACCTTCTCCCCTCTGCTGACCAGCAGTGGTTCCCTTGGCTCTCCTGATGTCTCCTCTCTCTCTCCAAGGCCTCCTGCTTTCTGGGAGACACAAGAAACGATAGACTTCACTCGGGAAGCTCAGCAGAGGTCACCGTGGCCCTTCACAAGAACCCCTTCAAGTGTCCTCAAGATAGCCACGATTACTTTTTTTTTTTTGCCAGTCCTGGGCTTGAGCTCAGGGCCTGAGCACTGTCGTTGGACTTTCTCAAGGCTAGCGCTCTACCACTTGAGCCTCAGCACCCCTTCTGGCTTTTTTCAATGTATGTGGTACCGAGGAATCGAACCTGGGTCTTCATGCATGCTAGGCAAGCACTTTTAACCACTAGGCCAAACTCCCGGCCCCCACGATTACTTCTTACCAGTCCCACAGCCTTCTCCTCTAGGGACCAACACACCTAGCCTGCGCGGTAAGGCCGTTGTCTCCCTACCTCTTGCCCTTGCCTACAGCAGGAAGCTGGGGGGAAGTGGTACCTGTTCCCCACAGTGCTGCCTGGAGCTGCCCTGGACTGACAGGATGGGCAACTTTCCGATGTTTGGAATAGGGGTCTTTTCATTCCCCACGTCACGCCCCCCCCCCCAGCACCTCAGCCCCACCCTCCGGAAGGTTTTGAGCCAAATTGCTGAGTGGAGGAGATCTCACAGACCAAAAAGACACACCTCTGTAACCTGGGCTCTGGGTTTCAACTGCAGGCAGTCAGAACATGAGGCCAGTAAGTCTTTCTCACTCCCACTGTGAGTAGCACCTCCCTGTTGTCTCAGAAAGTAGAAAGAGTCCATGTCACACAATCTCCACCTCTTCCTAGGTCACTCATGCTGGTCTTCAAGCAAAGGCCTGAAACCGCAGCTCACTTGTTCTCCTTCTATAAAGGAGTGGATGTGCCACTGAGGCGATCGGGAAAGGGTGAGAACTTGGAAAACAGAAGGACTGTGAGGAAAATCATTTTCAGAGAACGAGTAGGTATCCCGGAAAAACAAAAGGATCGGTGTCATTCTGTGCGTGGTCCCCGCAGAGCCTGATCTCTTTCCCACAATTCCCAGGCACACAGTGATATCATGAGCATTGCCCAGCCGTGGGACTCAGGAGACATTCTCTGTCAGGCAGGAGCCGAAGAGAGGTTCCTCACAGCTGGAACACAGGCACCTCACCTCAGAAGCCTCACATACAAGTTCCCACAGCATTAGGTATTAAACATTTGCATAGTTGATATTTACAGCGAAAGAGAAATTTCTAGTCAATATTTAAAAATGGCATTTTGGCAACTGCATTGATTGCCCACATGGTAGTTTCTGGAGGACGACTTATGCATTCCAGTGCACCTCCAGGTGTACCAACTTACGGTCTCCGGTGTGGCAGCATAGAGGGTCAAAGGTGAAAGTCATGATGGTTGAGGGCTGTACCAAGACAGCTTCTTTTCACTTTTTGCACAGTTTACCCAAATGTCCACCGTGCAAACACATATAGCCTCACCTCCGGACAACACCGCATTTACTTCCTGTCAACAGTTCCAAAGGCATGCACAACCTTGCAAATCCCATAATGCTTATTTTCATGGGGACAGTTTAAGGTTAGTTTAACTCACAGATGGGTCTCGAATGCGACCCTTCTCAGGAATACCAGAACTCACTGAGCTCCTAACACAGTCTATTGTGGTCAGATTTCGTTGGTCACTCCTGGGTGTTGAGATCATAGTCTCTCATGGCTATCACTCCATGTCTAGCGTCATTCCTTTCCTTTCGGCTTTCTACTGGTTCTGTGGTGGTAGGAGCACAGGAAATCTGTCTGCCTAGGCTTCGTAGAACCTTCATTCTCAGCTATCAGCCTCCTGTGTGGCTAGGATAACAGGAGCCATGAGCCACCAGCACCCAGCATATCTCAACATTTTCTTCTTTCTTCTCTGTCTGTCTGTCTGTCTGTCTGTCTGTCTGTCTCTTCTTTCTTTCTTTCTTTTTGGGGGCCATGGGGAATAAACTCGGCCTGGGTGCTGTCTCTGAGCTCTTCAGCTCATGGCTACCTCTCTAACCCTGGGCCTAGGTGTTGTCCCTGAGCACTTCAGCTCAAGGCTGACTCCCTACCCTCGAGCCAAGCACCACTTCCCATTTCCTAGAGGTTAATTGGAGATAAGAGTCTTGGGTCCTTTTGTGTCCGGGCTGGCTTTGAACTGTCATCCTCAGATCTCAGCCTCCTGAGTAGCTAGGATTACAGGTGTGAGCCAGTATTCTCTGCCCCCAACATTTCCTTTCCTTGTTTTTTTTTTGGTTATGGGCATTTTCTGAGGCTTAAACTCACGACCTTGCAGCTGTCACTGTGCTTTTCCTGTCAAGGGTGGTGCTCTTCCACTTGAGACATAGCTCTGCTTCTGACTTTGTGCTGGAAATTGGAGATAAAACTTTCATGAGTTTGTTTGACTGAGGTTCCCTTTGAAAAGTGAATCTTTGGATCCATCATTCTAAATAGCAAGGATCACACTCATGAACCCTATCTTCTTATTGCTTATGGTTACCTGATTCTGGGCAGCAGCCGCACTGGGCCAAGTGGAGGCGAATTTTACTTTGATTTGACAAATCTCGAGGAGAATGCAGATGAGCAACAAAGAGAGCTCTCAGAAGATACAAATAAACACCCAAATGACCTGAAAGGTCTGATAGGAGATATGCAAAGGGAACTCAATAAAGATTCAGAAGTCCTGGAGGACACGAGACAAAATTAAAACTCCTGGTGATGAAAAAATCTGCTCAATAGCCTCTCCAGCAGACGAAAGGAAATGGAAGTCAGAATATCAGAGCCTGTGTACAAACTGGACAGAAGAAGAATTTTTTTGTTTAATTGTTTGTTTGGTTGAACTTGGGACTTGAACTCTGGGTCTGGGCACTGTCCCTGAGCTATTTCACTCAAGGCTAGTTGCTCTACCGCTTAAGCCACGGCACCAGTTCTCAGAATTTGTTGTTGGGGCCGGGAGTTTGGCCTAGTGGAAGAGTGCTTGCCTAGTATGCATGAAGATCTGGCATCAATTCCTCAGTACCACATTCACAGAAAGAAAAAAACAAACCTAGAAGTGGTTCTGTGGCTCAAATGATAGAGCTCTAGCCTTAAGAAAAGTCCAAGGACAGTGCTCAGGGTCTGAGTTCAAGCCCCACAACTGGCAAAAAAAAGGAAAAATAAAGCATCTGTTGTTGCTGTTGCTGTTGCTGCTGCTGTTAAAGGCAAAGATCCAAGAATGAAGGCATAAGCAAGTCTCCAGTACAGTATGAAAAGACCAAACTTACGAGTGATGGGCATAGGTGAGGGAGAAGTGCTAGATAAAAGCACAAGGAAGGTTTCCAACAGTAGCTGAAAACTTGTCAGACCTTGAGAAAGAGGAGTCCCTCCAGGTACAAGATGCCTTTAAGACTCCAAACAGACAAGACCAGAAGATGGCCACTCCACAGCTTGCTGTAGTTCAACAGGAAGTCCAAAGAACTTAGAGAGAAGGAAACAAGTACCTCTAAAACAAAAAAGCCAAGCAACTAACAAATGTCGGGCCACAGGGGTAACAGCAAACTCTCCACACAATGTTACAAAATGAGGCAGGTCTGTTGTATGTAGAGGGCTGAAATAACTGCTAACCCACATCTTTTCACTCACCCAGCCAAGGTACTACTCATACCCGGGGAAACATAAGCATACTTCCATGGTAAAGAAACAGTAAAGCAAGTTCACAGCAAGCTAACAAGCAATGCACAGTGTGCTCAAGGTGAGAAAATAAAGCCTATCTTCCATAGTAGATAGGGAAATCAAAAGGTAAGAAAGAAGCACACAGTACAGAAACAACACCTTGGCAGACATTACTCTGTATCCCGTCTTTGGCATTAATGCTGAATTTTGTTGTCTCTGTTCCCTAGACAAAAGGAATGCATTAGTGAACAGGAAGAGAAACAGCAAGACCCAAAGTCTTGCTCGTTATCAAAACGACATCTCATAGACAAAAGCCCGCAGTAGCTTAGTGTATTAGGTTGGCACAGAGATCTCCTAAGCACACGTTATCTTAGACATCTGTTATGTACTCATGTCTGTACATGATTGCGCATAAAAGCAAAAAAATGAGCATGCATTAACAATTCTTGAAATTTATGTGCCTATCGGCCTTGCACCCAGCTTTAGTGAACATTAAAGAGTTAAAAGAAGTATAGCTAGGCTTCTCCACCCTCCAACACAATCAGAATGGCAGCTTCGGTACCCAAACTTCCTAAAAGTATGAGTACTTACTCCTAGAAAAACTTATTATTTTAGGAAGGAACTTGTCAAAATTAAATGTCATGAAACGCCAAGTAGATGGGACAGGCATCCTCAAGGCAGTTTCTCCAGCAAGTGCACAAAACTCATTCTTTCTCCGAGGTGAATCATCTTTGAGGACGTAAAAGAAGCCTAAGCAAATATGATTCAGTTGCAATGAGTGCCCGTGTGCTTTGCGACCGTGAAGGAAGCAAAGAGAGCTGCAGACCACATGACAGGGTAGAATGATGTCCCTGGAAGGCGAATGGGTGGCACTGGAGATCATCCTGTGAAATCACCTGAGCCTGGTTCAGGAAGAGGAACGCTGCCTTGTTTTTGTGTCCTGTGGGGCAGCTATACCTAGCACACAAGTACGTACATAACTGCACGGCATGTGGACCGTTTGCGAGAGAATCCGTGTATAACGGTCAGCCCGCGTGACCACGTGGCGCGCTCGCCAGCGATCTGAGCCTAAGCGGCTTCCCGGCCTTGTGCGCGTGTGCGAGGCGGCCTCACGGAGCCCCGCGGAGACATCGCGAGTCCGGGCCTGCACCCCGGCCCACATCTGGCCCTGCCACACCTTTCCTGGCCTAGGCTGGACGCCTCAACACACGTCCTGGGAAACCCAAGGGGCCTTGGCCGAGGCCTCGGCCCAGGCCACGGGCAGCCGGGCGGGGGGCCTCTCAGAGCCGCCGCGGCCCGTCCTGGGCCACCAACCACTTCGATCTCCAAGAGCCTGGGATCCAGCCTGACCCTGCTCCCCTCGTGTGGCGATCGTGTGCCACGAATAAAAACAATCCTGTTACCTTGAGGACAGCGACCTTCTCTCAGGACCGGCTGGCGCGCCCACGCGGATCCCTCTGCCAGCCCTCGTGGTCGCGCTGGCTTCCTGGCTCTCTGCGCATGCGCAAGGCGGGGCCTCGCCTCGGGCAGCGCTGCCCCGGTACCCTGGCCCTACAAGGCGCGAGCCCTCCATGACTGACAGGCACAGTGCGCGTGCGTGGTACACGATTTACACCGCCTATCCCCCCGCCCCTCCCCCTACGAAGTTGGGCTCTCAGCAGAGTCTACCCAGTCCCTCGCTTTGCCGGCCCACGCGTGCTGTGGCCTAGGCTGTCGGAGGCTCTGCTGTTCAGTGTGCTCTGCTGCTCTGTCTGCCAGGACCTTCACCACAAGGGGCCCACGGGGGTGCTCTTTCTGCCTCCTGGGGCTCCTTCTCCTGGCTCCTGCTCTGCTGTGTCCAGAGTCCCCTCCAGTGGGGCTCCAGGTGACAGCGCTCCTGCCTGAGCTGCTACCCGGGCTCCCACCCGTTCCACCTGCTGTCCTGTCCGTGTAGCAACACCCGAGGGGTCAAGTTCCGTGCAACTGTCTGCCGCGTCTGCTTTCTGTTCCTCCCGGGCTTTGCACTCAGGTGGGGACCACATTGCTCCCTGTGTCATCCTGTCCCCAACCCCTCCCCTGGCCAGGCTACTCCGCAGTGCTCTCAACTGCCCCGCTTCCTGTCCGTGCGGAGGCCTCTGCATTCTTTCCCGTCTCGTTCCTGCGTTTCAGTGTTGGGGTCCGTGCTCCTTCTGACGACTGGCCCTCGTGGCAGGAACTCACGCTGCTAGGACAGAAGCTGGTACAATGCTTCCTACTGCGCACATCTTCCCTGTATACCTTCCCTAAAAGCAGGTCCAGGCTTTCTTGCTGACAAACCCTCACCAGCAGGTGGTGTACCAACGTGCATCAGTGTTGTTGTTTTCTAAGGAATTCATTGTGATTGTTCTTGATTTTTTACTTTGCCTTGGAAGTGCAAAGCTTGAGCTTTTTGTTTTCACTCCTCTGTCTGAAGATCATTTGTCTTTCTGTTGAGATTAAAATACTCATATTGTTTTTGTATTTTTCCACAAGTTTTGCTCATTTCTGTGTTGAGAAAGTATTCAATACATTATGGTAATAATCTTTTCAGCAATCTTTTCCTCAGATTTATTACATAAATGTGTCATTGATTTTGACATCACTGAAAGAATCTTTATTTTCTAATATAACTACTGTGCATTCATTTTTGTTTTCTATTTTGTGATTACCCACAGTCCCTTTTAATGCCTTTGAATATTGTATTGCAATCCAATTCTTTTCTTTTTCTTTTTAAGCTATGAAAACAGTCTGGTCTCATTTTTCTAGGTTAATAGTGTATATCTTTCCACTATTATCCTTATTAAGAAATAAATTTAAAAGAACCTTCACTGCCTAGAAATATTGATGTCCTTACAATACCCTGTCTTTCCTTATGTTAACCACTCTGTTTATTTATATGACAGGTCCTCAGTGAGATCTATGAATTTTTGTGTGAATATGGCTCCTAGGACACCATATCAGGAATTGAATGATGTACCTGTACTCTTTGCTAATGGATAATCCTCTACCACTTTTCCGATGGTACAACTTTGAAATTCTGTGTGTGTGTGTATGTGTGTGTGTGTGTGTGTGTGTGTGTGTGTGTGTGTGTCCTGGGCCTTTGACTGTAGGCCTTAGCGCTGTCCCTGACCTTTTCAGCTCAATGCTAACAGTCTACCAGTTGAGCCCCAGTGCCACTTCCTCAACTTTGAACTTTTTAATAGTTAATTGGAGATATCTCATGGACTTTCATGCCTGGTTTTGCTTTACATCATGATCTTCAGGTCTCAGCTTCCTGAGTAGCTAGGATAATAGCCATGAGTCACTAGCGCCTGTCTCATTTTCTTTTCTTTAAATTTGGGAGTATTTGATACACATGATGAGATCCCTGTGTCTTAGTATTGTTGTACTACAGGTTTATCTATGATCTTTGGTGTAATCATTCTATCACTTCAAATACTCTGATTACGTCTTGGTTTCAATTACTCTTTGACTTGGGTTTGGATTTTATTTCCCTTGGCTAGCCTGAACCTCCATGCTCCCAGTATATGCTGCTCTCTTATCTGAATCCAGTACTGCACACCACTGTACGTGGTTTCATGGTTGACGTGAGATTTGGCTGGCATATTTTCCCAGGATCTCCTCAAGCAGCAGTACTTCCAGTCTCTGAATCTTGTGTTGCTGCATTTATATGGTTGAGTGACTTGGGCTGTTATATTCCTTAGAAGTGTTTGTTCTCTGAAGGTTTGTTCAAGTATTTAAATGTAACTTTTGTTTCCTCCTTTTCTTTGCCATATCTGTTTCTTTATTCTGATATGCACAGTTGTTATTAAGTTTCTTGTCATTTCACCTTTTTTAACTCAGAAGTTGTCCTTGTAGTTCTTCCTCTAACCTAAAAACCTCCAAGTCCCTTTGTCGCACACTTGGAATGATATTTGTGGGGTGTGTGTGTGTGTGTGTGTGTGTGTGTGTGTGTGTGTGTGTGTGTTACTGGCATTTGAACTCAGGGCCTGGAATTTGGCTTGATTTTTCTCTCAAGGGTGGCCCTTTACCACTTGAATAGCTCCCTTCACTTCCAGCTTTGTTTTTCCTGATTAATTGGAGATAAGATTCTGAGCACTTTTCTACCCTAGCTGGCTTTGAAACACAGTTCTCATAGCTCAGTCTCCTAAGTAGCTAATATTACAGATTTGAGAATCCATCACCTAGTTATGGCACTAAATTTTGAGACAGAACAAGTCTCGGAAATGTGATGATCACTGTGGGTGGAGAGAAACCTGCAGAAGGATATACAATAGTGAGGTCAAATCCTTGGGGAGAAACTAGTCCAGCATAGATACGAAGGAGAAAGAAAATGCATTACCTCTCTAAGAGTTGAAGAACCTTTCCACAAGAAAGAGAAAGCCCAACTAATGTTTTTTACATTAGTTTTTTTATGGACTATCAAGACCCTATCAGCTTTGCTTTCTTCTTCCTCTGGGTCAGGTTTTGGGGAGGGCAGAATTCTGACAAGTAGTCCTGGTGTAGTGGGAGGTCACATATAGGAAACTCCAAGTGACAATGGCCCTACCTGTATTAAGTACATCTGCACTGAACCGGAAGGTGTTTAACATTAAATTAGGACTCAACTTGTTAAAGTGCAGAAATATCTTCCTTATGCACCTCACAGGCATTGTCAACCAAAATGTGAGACACGTCCAGCATTTAGGTAAGTGAAAGTCAAAGAGGTCTAGTTCTTGTTCTCATTTCCTGAGCAACTGGAGTCCTATTCAGACCATGATTAAGTAAACTTATATCCTCAATGTCTTCCACTAGTAATTTCAGTTTCTGCTTTTACATTAAGAGCCTTGATCCATATTGAATTGATTTTTGTACAAGGTGAAATATAGAGGTCTACTTTCAGTCTAATGGTGGAAATCCACATTTCACAATACCATTTATTGCTTTCTTTGCCAAAAGTTTTGGGCATCTTTGTACAAAATCAGATGGTTGTAGCTGTGTAGACTTGTGTCTGGATTTTTCTCTTCTATTCCATTTTTTTGGTCTATATATTTGCTTTTTCTCTAGTATGATGGGTTTTCCCCCCATGACTGTGTATTGTACTGAAAAACTATTAGCATTCACCATTTTGCTCAGGATCCTTCAGCTCTTTTGCTTACATATGAATTTTACAACTGAAGTTATTACTTCTGAGAAAAATGACACTAGAATTTTGGCGAGTACTGAACTTTTGGCAGTTCTATGCTTTCACAATAATATTTTTGCCTTTTTTATGTTCATGGGAGGTCTTTTCATTTTTTCCTAACATCTTCTTCCCTTTGTTCCTTGAAAGTTTTATAGTTGTTATTCTAATGGAATTTCATCTTGTCTATTAGGTTTATTTCTAAATATTAAAATTTCTGGAGGCTAGTGAAAATGGAATTTTCCCGTTGGCTTATTTCTCAGCCTTTTATTATTGGGATGTAGAAAAATGTACTCGGTTTGTATTTTTTAATCTTGCTATTTTTCTTAGTGTTTATGAAATCTCAGCGGTTTTGGTGGAGCCTTTAAAGTTCTAAGTACCAAGTCATGACTTCTGAAAGTACGGATTATTTGGCATCTTTTCTTCCTTGTAACCCTTTTATTTCTTTTTCTCTTTTTGACCTCCCTAACAATTCAAGAATAATTTGGTTAGAGAGAATCGACATCGTTTTCTTTTTCTTCATTTTAGAGGAAATAGTTTTCATTTTTCCCACTTAGTATGATTTAGATGTAGGAGATAGAGGATATCTCTATCTATCTATCTATCTATCTATCTATCTATCTATCTATCGATCGATCTATCTATGTGATGGAGTTACTAGTTTACACCGAGTTCATCATTAAGGAATATAGAATGTTGTCATTTTTTCTGTATTTATTGAGGTGATTATATTATTTTTTCCTTTGTTCTGTTCATATGCTATATTACTTTAGCTTATTGATTTGCATAAATTGACCTGGCCTTTCATCCCTACAATTAAACTAACTTGCTTGAGATATCTAATCTTTTTGATGTGTTATTGAATTCTGTGCAGTTTAAGCTTATTAGACATGGACTTTGTCCATGTCTTCTAGATTTCGCATATTATTAGAATATTTGAAGTCTTCCTTAATGATTCTCCAAATTTTATAGATATTTGTAGTGATATGTCCTTTTGGCCTTTTTCATTTCCAATTTTGTTAAATTGGGTATTTTCTCTCCTTTATTTAGATTGACTGTTTTTCTGTTTTTTTTTTTGTTTTATTGGTTCTGGGTCTTGAACTCAGAGCCTGGATGCTATCCCTGAGTTCGTTTGTTTGTTTTTGCAAAAGATTAGTGCTCTGCCGCTTGAGCCACAGCTCCATTTCTGGCTTTTTTTTGGTAGCTGATTGGACTGACTTAGAGTATGATCCTCCTCTTCACGTTTTCTACATAGCTGAAGTAAACAAAATGTGTTACCATGCCCAGATATTGATTGAGATAGTTTCTCTTGTTACTGATTTCTAGTTTCATTCAATTATGATCTGATAAAATAGAACAAGTTATCCCAATTTTCTTGTATCTCTTAACGCTTGATTTATATCCTAAAATATTACCTGTTTGGAAGAACATTTTGAGCTGTTAAGAAGAAATGAGTATTCTGGGGTGGAAGATTCTGTAGATGTCTTTTATGTATATTCCCTCTATGGTGACACTGAAGTTTGAAGTTCTATTTTGACTTGTTTGGATGACAAAGAGAGTTGTGTATTGAATTCACTTTGAATTCATGGAGGAGTATAATATATGTTTGTATATCCAGTAGTGTTTTCTTTATGAAACTGGATGTGCCAACATTCAGTGCATACATGTTTATAAGTCTTATATCCTCCTGATGAATTTTCCCTTTATCAATATTAAGTATCCTTCAGAGCTTCTAATTTTGGTTTGAACTAAGACGGTCACGTGTGTGTGTGTGTGTGTGTGTGTGTGTGTGTGTAGAACCATATGTCACTCTCTGTATATATATATATATACATATTATTATACATATTATTATACAATATATTATACACACACTATTTTGTTTCAGTCCATTTTCTTGGAAAATCTTGTTCTGTCCTTGCATTTAAGCCCATGTCTTTGCCAGCAATGTACTTTTCTGGTAGGCAAGAAATGGTTGAGCCTTGACTCTTAGTCCAGTTTTTCCCTTTGTCATATGATTGGGAAGTAAAGACTATTTACATTCAGAATTATTATTGGAAAGTATGTAGAAATTCTTGCCATTTTATTGTTTTGTAGGGCTTCATTTTTCTCTGCTCATTTGTTTATCCATGGATGAATTTTTTCCTGTATTTTTGTAAGTATATTTATCTGTCTCTTTTGTGTGTAGAATGCTTTTAAGTAAATTCTGTAGTGCTGGCTTAGAGGTCACAATTTCCTTTAGTTTTTGTGTATCAAAGGATGTTTTTATATCTGCTTCAATCATGGAATTGACTTTGCTAGATACACTAACCTATGGCAGTTACTTTCTTCCATGATTGAAAATACACCATTCCATATTCCCTTTTCTTTTGTTTTTTATAGTTTCTATTAAAAAAATCTGTTGTGGGATGGAGGAGAGACTGGAATGGTAAGAGTACCTAGCAAGAAATCACAAGTTCCTGAGTCAAAACTCTACTACTTCAAAAAAGAAAGAAGAAAAAAAAAGATTAAGGAAGAAAGACTTAAAAAAAGAAAGAAAAAAGGAAGAAAGAATTCCTGCGCTGACTTAGGATGCAACCTTATTTGGCGATAGGATCTCTGTGGATTTAATTAGTTAAATTTAGATGAGGTCAAATTAGAGAACGATGGGTCCCAGATCCAATATGACTGATGTTCTCTTGAAAGGGACAATTTGAACACAAATATAGAGGTCAAACTGGATAACGATAGGCCCCAGATCCAATGTGAGTGATGTTTTATAAAAGGGACAATTTGGACACAAATAAAGATGTTCACTTAGGCCAGATGTCATGTGAAATTTTTCTGGGACTCTAAATAGATTTAAAGGAATGCAACAGATTCTCCCTTAGATCTTCTATCTGGCATCTTGTATGTAATGTGCATTAAGAGTTTTGTCTTTTTGATCCTCCAATCTTCTAACATATACTTTCATACAAATTCTAATGGATTTACCCACAAGCACAACTTTCTGTATGTTCATACATTTACTTATATGTATACAACATACATATATATATATAAATATATATATATATTTACAGAAAACAATCATGTGCATTCATTTTTATTGATAGACACAAACCTATTTACACATATACTGATACAAACACACATATCTGCACATATATTCACACTTGTACAGACTCAGACAATATATGCACTCAGGCTATCTCACACACTCACATATTCACATTCACTTATACATACTGAAACATTTAAACACTCATAATACTTTCACAGTTATTATCATACATTCACACATAACTGATACACTTATAAACTGTATAACATAAGCTAGCATAATATCCACTGTCATTCAGGAACTCAGAATTATACACATTTTCACACATATTCACATACAAGGGATGAGGTTGACACTCCAGATATGATGCCCTAATTTCTTCCAGCACTGCTAGCAAACATGAGCCATCTGCTCCAGCCTGATAAAACCCATTCTCCTTTTAATGTCATACCTACTTACTTCTGAGGCGCTTCTTGGTACCTTGGTGATTCAGTGATCATTACCTGTACCCACCAATGCCCTGTCAACTACCCACTTGCACTGCTGGGTTTCTTTGAGTCTATAAACCTCTATCTCTTGAGTTGTGAGCACCTCTGCAGTTAGGATACTCCATAGTCCATTGTGAAACCTGCCATACACATTCCCTCAATATTAACCCAGGTGGGTTTGTTGTTTGTTTTCAGTTTTCTTTGTGTTGTGCTAGTCCTAGGGCTTGAATTTTGAGCCTGGCACTGTCTCTGAACTCCTTTGGCTCAAAGCTATCACTCTGCCACTTGAGCCACAACACCAGTTGTGGATTCTTCAGTGATTAATTGGAGTCTCCTGACTGGCATCAAACTGTCATCCTCAGATCTCAACTTCCTTAGTAGGTAGGATTACAACCATGTACTACCAGTGCCTGGATAGCCCAAGTACTCTTGACCCCTCACTCCAACCCAACCTCTTCCAGCAGAGACAGGACACCATGAGAACATTAATGAAATTTATTAACAAAAATGTTTGCTGAAACTATTGAGGAAACAGGAGTGAAAGCAAAGATAGGAACTCCCCACAGCCATTAGAAGCCTTAGACCCTGGGATGTGCTCTGGATGGTGTGCCTCATTTGTATATCCTCTACACACACACACACACATACACACACACACACACACACACACACACACACACACACACACACACACCACATCACACACTGAGTCCCTCTTGCCACGTTCTCCTTGCTGCGAGCCCCAGTTTGCCTTTTGTCAGGGACAATGGTCTCTAGCAATGGCCAGTCTTCAGGATTGCCTGCTGTGGGTTGTCCACTGCCTGTGTTCAGCAAAGGACAATTTTGAGATGCTGGAAAGAACAGTAAGGAACACCCCCCCCAAGCAAAGGAAACTGAGTCACAACAAGGGGAACAAAACATGAAAATACTGTCACCAGAACCCCACTAATCCAGGGTCCAGGTCTTCTTGCCAGAATTTAAAGTCCAGGTCACAGGAAAAGCCCTCCTTTGTCATCCATCCTTCCAGATGCTTCCTGGGAATGGACTCCAGGCCTGTGGGGAAGAACTGCTCAGAGAAGAACATAACGCACACACGTGTACACAGGTCCACGAGAGCTGGTGGCGGTGGCGGCAGGCAGCCGGCCTAGATCTACACAGAGAAAGCAGAGGTTGAGCTCACGGCATTGGATAGGAGCAAGTGGAGCCTTGATTGGCATGGGGTAAAGCTCATGGCTTGTGCCCAGGCATGTAGGTGGCTGGCCTGGTGGGTCAGGACCTCTGTCTGGGCTTTATGCACACCTCATGCCTCTGCACGGGAAAGGTGATTAGTGTGGGAGGTGGGCACTTGCTGACAGCTGGGATAACTAAGGGGTCTATAGGTGAGGGTGGGCTTTCCCAGGATAGGAAGTATACTATCTGGTGTTGGTGAATGGAACTGGGATGGGATCTGCCTCTGGGGAGAAGCAGGCAGCTGGCAGTTTTCAAATAGTCTCTTCTCCTATATGATTTTTAGGCACCCTCATGTAGGCTTCTGTCTTGGAAGATGCTTCCAGCTCAGCTACCCAAGTTGGCAGGATTTGAGCTGGTCTTGGCCTTATCAGCTACTTAGTTGTAACTTGCCACGCCAGGCTCTGGTACTCCCTGCTTGTTATCTCTGGTTCTCCAGCCTCTCTGCAGGAACAAAAAGAACAAAACAACCCCATACCAAGTCCTCCCATCCTCCACTGCCTCTTTTAGAACAAAACCTGCCCGGCACACCCACTCACTCCCATGATAGCTCTACAGAACTGTCCCAAAGAATTCCCCCCACCCCGTGCCCATGTGTGGTATCTCCTGAATGTTTGCTTCCTTCCCATACAGCCCTGTTAGGCTGCAGGGGAGGAAAGTAGCTCTCGGAGGCTCTGGCCTCCCAGGGCTTTTGGGTCGAAAGATCCAGCCTTTACTCACGCAGGTGCTTCAGGACACTGCTCTCCTGGGGTTCCCTTGGAACAATGTGGGTGATCCTGAAGATAGGCTGGACCCTGTGGCTTCCCCTGCGATATCTTCTCTCTCTGTCCTGGATCACTGGCTCTTTCTGGCTGAGGCTGAGCTGAGATAGACTTCTCTGTGCCCAATGCGGCTTCACATTTAGAGAGCACACTTAAATCAGAGCTTCTAGGGTGGGCATCTGGAGGTGGCCATGTGACTGGGTTGACACCAAGACTACAGCCCCCAGCCTCCCTATCTTGGGCCTCTGCTTCACTGAGGTCCACAGTAGTGTTTTTGGTGTCTTCTGGAATGGGTGTGTCAGCTTCTTGCATGTATTTCTGGCACTCTATGGGGTCCTTGTGTGTGCCCCCCACAGTGTTGGGTGCAATTTGGTCTTGTCTGTTGGCAGTTGGTGAAGGGTGAGGAGGTCTGGCCTGGGCCTGGCTGCCCTGCCTTTTTTCCCCCCTGAAATATAGTGCTATTTGTCTGGAATGTTCCATTCTATTTTTCCAGTATGTCTTTTGTCTGCTTAACCTGTGGTAAAAATTGGTGCCTTCTTCTTTGGAGCCTACGTGGCCTTGGGCTTGGGTTGGCTCTTGTCTCAAGCCCGGCTTCCGTTTCCCAACTTTCCAATTGCAGCTTGCTTCTTCTGCTTCACCAAGGGCAAGTTGGAGGGGTTGAAGCACTGTACCCTGATGTGGCCATCTTCTCCACAACTGTAGCAGAATGTGTGGTGGTTCCGGTTCCCTGCCCCTCGAGAGCCAGATCTTTGCACACTTCCCTTCCGGCCTCTGCCACCCCTTCGGCCACGACGGCGACGGCGCTGGGAGCCCTGGGAAGGCCAGGTCTCAACGCTTTGGTCAGAGGTAGGGACAAAAGATCCAAAGCGACTGACTCTGCCTGATGAACTTGGGGATAATTGCAGCCCTTCCAGGAACTCCCTCTCTGGACCCATAGTGGCCTCCCACTCCTCCTCCTCCCTCAGAAGCTTCACCAGGGCCAGGAAACCTGGTGGCTTCCTGCGTTGTTTCATCAGCTTAAGCTTGTCTCGAAGTTTGTCAGTAAGGGTGGCTCCACCTAAGACTCTTTTCAGGCGAGTTTGATTCACATTCTTCCGTGGTATTCCATTCTTTTCAATAGCTCTTTGGAGCAATGGCTCCAAACGTACCACAAAGTTGGAGACTTTCTCTCCTGGCTCCTGGTAGGCTTTACAAAATTTTATCTGAGCCATCTTCCCATTCTCTACAGGCCCAAACACCTGCTGCAGGGCCTCCAGACACTCCTTAACTGTAATGCCAGCATTATTAGCCCGAAGCACACTGACTACCTGCAGAGCAGGGCCTCGAAGGCATTCTATCAGTCTGCGCCTTTTTTCCATCTCAGGCACTTGCCACATCTGTAACATGTCAGTGGTGTGCTCTAGCCAGGCTTCAAAGGCTGACATCCCTGGGATGGCTATGGTGTTCCCTGAAAACACTCTTAGCTCTCGGTACAACATTTGTTCTAGCAGAGGTTGAACTGTTACCTCCAGGGTCTGGGCCCAGTTCCAAACTTCTGGGTTAAAAGCCAGTCTAGGAGGAGAATTAGCATAGGACCCGAGGATTCTATTAATGTCTGATACGGTTCTCCTCTCTTCATCTAACAGGTGGTTCAGTCGATTAAGAAATTCATCATCTGAATTAGGAGGTTCTACAATTACCTCCCAAGGCCCCCCTTTGCCTAGTATTTCTCTGGGGACCAAAGCACAGTCAAAATCCTCTGAAAATGTCAGTAGAGAGGCCTGGGCATTCTCCTCCCTCCTAAACATTCTGCCAATGACCCTGTATCGTCCCAGGTGCCTGAGAGCCACGTGGACAGTCTCCTCGAACTCATCCTCACTACAGTCCTCCGGAATGCCAAGGATCAGCATGGAGCGCTGGCTACTCAGATGCTCCCCTCTACACCAGTCCTGCAACAGGGTCAATGGCATGTCTGCAATTGCAGCGTATTCTAATTGGTGTATAAATACATAAATCGGAGCCAAAAATCCCCGTCCAGGTCTCCACTGCCTGTGAATGCGAAGGGGGTGAGAGCGAGGTGAACGCCGGCCCTCCAGCCCACCCCAGCCCCAGGCCCCCTCCAGCTGTGGGTGCTTCTCCTCCGCGGGGACCCCATCCCCGCCCTCCTCCCCTCCCCCACCCCAGTTGGCCGATCCCTGCGGGTCGGGCTGGGGGGGGGGAACTCTACGCGCCCCAGGCTGCCGCAGTGGGTGCGGGCACGGCGCGGCGCGGGAAGGGCGCGGAGGGGTCCCGCGGGGACACACGCCTGGACCCCTTTCCTCCACCGCCTCCCCCCGCGCCCCGGCCTCGTCCTCCGCGCGCGGGCCTGGCGGGTACCTTCTGCTGGCGCTGGCGCTGGCGCTTCGGGGCCCGGGTCCGTGGCAGGCGCGGGGTGGGGTGGGGCGGGGGGGCGCACGCACCGCGCTCCGGCGGGCTGCGCTCACCGGCGGCAGCTGCAGCGAGCGGCCCTGGTCTCCCGGGGCGTGCGTGCGTCCCTGCGCTGCTGCGGGCTCGCTCTCCGGCTCGCTCAGCGCGTCTGGCTCTGGCTGTGGCTGTGGCTGTCTGGTTCCGGCACGTGGGCCGGAGCGCCCGCGCCTGCTCGCCGCCGCTCTCTGCAGTGCGGACTCGGGGCGGGGGTGCGGCGGGGGCGGTGGCGGCAGCGGCGGCGGAGCCCGGACCCTCCGCGTCGCCCTGGAGACCGCCAGGCCATTGGCGCACACGGGTCACGGGACCTGGCTGCTGTGCCCGCCGCTGCCGCCACCGCCACCGCCGCCGCGGGCACTGGGGGCCGCGGATGACGTCACCGGCTCCGCTCCACGCGCCCCTCCCGTCCAGTCCCGGGTGGACCCCCGCCCGCCGCCTCCCAAGGCCCGGGCGTCAGCGCCCTTGGCGCCCAGGGCCCTTGGCTCTCCCCCAGCCCCGACCGACCCCGCCCCTCCCGCACAGGCGTGGGATGCGCACTTGTTCGAGCCCCTGCGGGGCCAGGGACTCTTCCAGGAAAAAATAATCAGACGTGTAGCTCGGGGTTCGGAAAACGAACACGGAGACTTTCCCAGCTCTCCTACAATCGAATCCCACTCACAACAACTCCAGTCCACGAACTAGGAGAACAGGACCTACCTGCCTGGAGGAGGGGTCCTCTGGAGGGCATCCCACAGGTGCTCTCATGGGTTCATGCTCCACTGCCCATCTGGCTGGGACAACGGAACTACAGGCAGGCCTGGGCCTGCAGTGGCGCCCGTATGCAAGCAAAACAACTTTGCTGCCCTAGGGCCAGGGTCCCTGATACCTTGGATGACCCGTAGCTAGGGTTTGCGTGGACACTTTTCTCTCCACACTACAAATGCTAGGCTGCATTTGTGCTACTGCAGATGGCAAGGCCCACACATGGTACTGCTCCGTGGATATTGACCCCAGCACCTTATGACTGATTTTTCGTATACTCTGATCTACTTCTCTATTTGTTTGGTCTCAGGGAACCAAGTCGATGAGCGATATTGACTGTCCTTAACGCATCCTGCCAATCACTACTGCGTTCTTTGTGATCATGCTTGCTTTGTCCCCTTGATCCCAATCTCCTGTACACAGTGCTCTACCCTGTTTCGCACCGCACCAGGAGGTATGGTTGGTCCTCACACAGCCTTCATCAACCACCTGAAGGAAACCACCTTGTATAGGAATGTGACACAAAACTGTTCACATAACTTGTGTCTCATCCTGGCCTTTTCAGGCTTATGTTTCTTGTTGCTGTCAGTTGTCAGGGATCCAAAAGCAATGAATCTTGAGGACTTTTCCTTGATTAGATTGCATTATTAATCTCTTTATAGGAATCATTTTAATTACTACTCCCAAGAACCCTGTATAGTACGTATTAACACTGTCCTTATTTCACTCATGACCCTCAAATAGGCTAAGATATATGTGCATACTTTATTGTAGTTCAGTCAAAACTAGATCTTAAATCCCTATCCATATGTCTTTGTGTACAATTGGACCTTTCTCCTTACTTGCTTTATCCTCCTCAGAATTTATTTTCCGGATTTCTATATATTCAGCACTCCTTTCCAGGGAAATATTCCTTTTCACATGAATTACGGACAATGCTGATTTAAATTCACATTTCTAGGATTCCGTCATATGAGAGGGAACATGACACGACTGCGTTGCTCCGATTATGGCATGCAGAATGGCACCTTATCAGGGATGCTTTCCAAGGTCAACCATGTATGTGTAGGTTTATAAAAATGTGTAAAAGATCATTCATAATGCATTTCTCCACAAAATATTTATTTGCAAATTTCCAAATTAGCCCTTTGTATTTCTCACCCCACCCCCAGAACCAACAAATGAACTCAGGACCTTGCACTTGCCATGCAAGTGCTCTTCCACTGAGCTAGATACCCAACTGAAACACCTTTGTATTTCTTAGAGGACTGAAAAGGCCCACGTCTGTTCCCACCATTTCCACTCCAAGAGTTCAAATCTTCATATGCTTGATTTTCCCAGGCAAAAATTTAGGCTCTCAAAAGGGACACTACAGAATAAATGGCAAAGCTGTGAGCTGTCAATGGGAAACATCCAGTGGTATGAAGGCAAAGGGATATGTCCAGAATTTCTCCAGAAAGGAGCCTGTCCCAGCCAGGTGGAGGTTGTATACATCAGAAAAGTAAGATTCAAAAATACTAGATGTAGAGATGATAGGAAGAATATTTTCCACTTGAAAAGTTTATGAACTATCCTAACTGAACTCGACACAAGTAGAAATGTTTTATTTGCTTTTATGTCTTGATTACCTGGTATGGTACTTGGCAGAAAAACATTACGTTTGCGAACCAAATTGATAGGCATCACTTGTGAGGTGAAAATTGGAAGAGATGAAGGAAGCAACCTGCATGGGAGAACCAAGAGCAACTATCAGTAAAAGTAAAGACCTGTGGATTCCACCTCTGGAAACTGATCTGATGAGCCTACAAGAGGCCTAGCAATTTTGTTTACAAAATCATTTGACAATTACATTTAAAGATTGAAAAATTCAGTGACTACCTCTGCTGGTTTTTATCTGTAGTTCCAGCTACTTAGGAGGCTGAAATCTGAAGATCCTCATTCTAAGCCAACCTGGGCAAGTAAGTCCATAAGACTTTTATCTCCAATTAACCACCAAATAGCCAACCGTGGAGCTGTGGCTCAACTGGTAGAACACCATCCTTGACTAAAAAGCCAAGCAAAAATGCCCAGGCTCTGATTTCAAGCCCCACTACTAGCACACACACACAAAAGAAAAAATACAACCAAGTTTAGCATAACTAATACTTTATCTGTAGTCATTTCAATCAACAGAAACCTGAAATATCCCCTAACAAAGCTATTAAGCAATATTCATAATCAAATTCTAACTAGAGGCATATACAAATGACATCTCTCACAGTTAATAGCATTAAAGTCATATTATAGCAATGATATGGAACTTGACAGAGCTATTTTAAAGGTAGAGACTGGGAGGATTGTGGCTTGAGGCAAGTATAGGGAAAAAGTTAGCAAGACCAAATCTCAACAAACAAGCCAAGCAAATCATACTCATTCAGTGATACACTTACATATTCCTCATTCAAAGCCACACAAAGTTAGACACAGAGTGACATACTCACATGCTCATACATATTACATACCCTAACTGATTCACAGTCTTCTTATCCTCAGATATACCCCTCCCCCACATTCTCAGTGACCCACACTCAACAACATTGTGCCACCACAATCACATATTCTCACTCTCATTTAGTCTCACATCCTGGGACATTCACACTAACACATCTGTTCCCACGTAAGTCCTCATCATATATCCACCCTTTCCCACCTGCCTTCAGTCCCCTTCAGACACACATCACAGCATATGCAGGCCCAGTCTGCTCAAGGGAAAGGCAAAGGCAAAGAGTTTCCAAGGACTGGCTGATTAGCATGAGTGCCTTGCCTGCCCTTTTCCTCCTGTCCTGCCACTCAAATCAGGAGAGTCTCCTGGCAAGTTACCGTGGAAAATGTGGAGCTCCTGATGGGGACTCGGACCAAAAACCTGTTCACACTCTTTCCCACTTGCCCAGATATCCTTCTGTGGGTAGTATAGCGATGGCCAATTCCTTTCTAGCAAGGATTTTGAACATTTATTAGGCATTGTGTTTCTTCTTCCGAGAAATTTGTTGAATTTGTTTACCCATTTATTAATTTGATTATTTGGTATTGTGCAGATTCATTTTCATCTGTTTCTATATTCTAAATATTAATCCTTTGTGTTAAATAGTTGTCAAGATTTTACCCAATTGTTTTGAAGTGCAAAATCTTTTTAATTTGATGTGATCCTATTTGTTGATTCTTGCTCTTATTTTAGGAACTGGGTCCTGTTAAAATAACAAGTGGCTGTATCTGCACCTTGAAACTTTTCCCTGTGTATCTTTCCTATAAAGTATCAGGATTTTAGGTCTCATGTTAAGATCTTTCATGTATTTGGACTTGAGTTTTATGTAGATTGAAAGATTGCAGATTGACTGTATGTAACCAATGTACAACCAAGTTTCCCACTTGAAGAGGCTGTCTTTGCACCAGGCTGTATTTGGGATCATTTGTCAAAGATCAGATGGTCATAGCAGTGTGGCTTGGTTTTTTGAGTCTTCTATTTTGTCTCCTTGGTCTCTATGTCTGTTTTTGTGCCCATATGAAACTGTGTTTTATAACTTTGGTTTTTCAGTATAAGTTGAAGTCCAGTGTTGTAATATTTCCCAAAGTGTTCTTTTTACATAGAATTGCTTTTGGTATTTCGGACGTTTTATATTTAAGTTTGCCTGCTTTCACATGACTTCAGTTCAAATCTGAGGGCAGGAAATAAGTCAATGTACAATTTTGAGCATCAAAACTCAAAGTTTTATACACTCAATTATGTTTTAGATAGACCAAATAAGCAGATTTATAGCTCTACCCAGAGTCTCGTCAGTGTGTTTATGAGTGATGTTGCCAGACATGTAAGTTCTTTTTTAACGTCTCTGTTCCATAGGAGTCCCTTATGCTTTCCTCTCTTCCTAGGTGGTGAACTTAAGCTCTCCCCTCTTCTCATTAAGCATCAGTACAGTCTCCTCCTGGGCAAACTGCCAAGCTTCTCCTAATTGATCTGTCTATGCTACTGCCCCTTGTGGTTATATTTTCCCTCACTCAGCCTCCAATCCCTACACACAGTTGAATATACTAAAAGATGGGAAAGCCAGTGGAGGAACTACCATCCCATGAAGATTTTTAAAGAGAAGATTAAGCATTTCAAAGATGATTTTGGAAGGAATTTGCAGGAGCAAATAGTGTTTTGGTTGTTCTTCTTACCTATCCATGGTGGAAGATTTGGAGGCATTCATTGTAACAGCAAATTAAGCAAGTCAGTTTGGGTCTTGCAGGAAATAAAACAGAGTGCAAGAGATTTATTGAGAAAGACAAAGTGGAAGAGTCACAAGAGGAGCAGCAACAGCTTTTAGATCAATTTAGGCTTGACATCTGGAGAGAGCTGGAGGGATACAGGAGAAGGAAGAAGAGTTGACAGAGGAGATTTAGACTGCATTGGAATATTGAGAAGGTCTTGACCAGCCCAACAGGAAAAAACTCTGACTCCCATACGGGAGTCTTGCATTAGCTAGAGATTAACCTAGTACTCTGCTATGGTAAGCAATTAACCGATAGGTCCTTAGAAATGGCATGGGCTTGGTCCAAATGCTGTCAGTGAATAATACCCCTAGTAGCAACTCCTTTCTTAAAGAAACACCTGTGTGGTACACTTCAATAGCCACCACAGGCCACCCCTTATTCCAGACAGATGCATAAATATGAAGCAGTTCCTCCATGGCTCTTGTGGGGTTTCCTGAGAGCAAACAGAAGTTGGTAAGCCAAAATACAGCCTCAATTGGTACAGTTGGTCCTGTGATTGCAACAAGTATTCGTAATCCCACTCATTTTTCTCTTCTACTGTCCACTTCCCTCACCCTCAGCTATCATCCCTGCAGTCTTGGTGGCTTTCCCTCATCCCTGAGGATCTGATTCATTGCTATCTGCACACTTGTCAGGCCAAAATTTCTACACTTGTTTGCTTATTCACAGCCTCAGTCAGACAAGAAAACATTAAGGACCACCCAAGGAGCTCTTCTAGTTCTCTTATCTGTTCCTCCAAGGAGCTCTTCTAGTTCTCTTATCTGTTCCTCCCCGTTCAGATTTTAACATCATCCCTACCTCTTCTTTGGTAAATATCTATACCACTACCGAGATGGTAAGACTTCTTGCTTGCTGATCTCTGGACACAAGGAAGCACAGTAATTCTCACTCAGCAGTCACAGCTATAAATACAATGGGACCCTAAAGAGGAGGACAATCTGTACAGAGCCTAGATGTGATGAGATGGGAAAGACAAATATGGTTCCTGAGTAAATCAGTGGGCTCTGTGGCTTCTATCCTTTCATTTTCTGACCAACATATTCTTCCTCCTGAGAACAAATTGCTACCTGAAGATTTCTGCTTGAGCGAGTATGGAACACTGTGTTGGAGAACCCCTCATCCTCACAGAGTATTCCCTCTGATCATATGTTTTAGCTGCACCTTCCTCAGGGCATTCCTACCTCTGTCGAATAGCTCGTGGCTGCTGCCAGATTGTGACAGCAGAGTATTCCAGTTCCTGGATCCCATCACATATGTCCATCACTCTGAAGCACGTCCCCTAGTAAGATGCCATCTTCTGTGAGGTTCAGGACTATGTCACACACTGGTGGCCCCTGGATAGTAATTCTGACTAAAAGTTGTGCTCGTAGGGAAGACAAAATTATATTCAGAATTGGCTTTTTCCCTAAGACAGAAAAACTTGGTTCTTTCAAGAAAGAAGGGATATAATGTGGATAAATATTTCCATGTCCATAGCTAGCAAGTTAAATAGAAAACCCACAAAGTGGGAGAAGATCTTCACTAGCCATACAACAGGCAATGGCTTCATATCTAAAATATATCAACAGCTAAAAAAATTGAATCTTTGCAAAACAAATCTTCAAAGAAATAACCATACCATTAAAAGATGGGCCAAAGACTTAAAGAGACAGTTCTCTGAAGAGGAAATAATGACCTATAGACACATGAAGAAATGCTCGACATCTCTGGCCATAAAAGAAATGCAAATCAAAACAACTTTGAGATTCCACCTCACTCCAGTTACAATGGCCGTGATCAAGAAATCTAACAACAACAGATGCTGGAGGGGATATGGCCAGGAGGGATCACTACTACACTGTTGGTGGGAGTGCAAACTCGTTCAACCACTATGGAAAGCAGTATGGCAGTGCCTCAAAAGACTAAACACAGAGCTCCCCTATGACCCAGCAATTCCACTCCTTGGCATTTACCCCAAGTGTCCACAAACAAGGCTATACTAAAGACACTAGCACAACGATGATCATTGCAGCATTATTTATCATAGCAAAAATATGGAACCAACCCAGATGCCCCTCTGCTGATGACTGGATCAAGAAGATGTGGCACTTATACACAATGGACTTCTATGCTGCCATCAGAAAGAATGACATCACCCCATTTGTAAGGAAATGGAAAGAGTTGGAAAAATCATATTAAGTGAAGTAAGCTAGACCCAAAGGAACATAGGCTCAATGGTTTCCCTCATTTGTAACAGTTAGTACACATCTAGAACTCTCCTAGCAGAAGATTATAATAGCTCAAAAACCTAGGTACATAAGGTCATATAGGATTAGACTAAATGAAACGATCTTTAGAATAGGGAAACAAGAGCTTTATGTTGTGTAATTGTTGTTCTTAATGTACTGTGTTATTTCTCTTCTCTTTTGTTGCCCTTTGGTTAATTTCATATCATTACTGTGTCTGACTTTGTTACCTGGTATATTGTATATACATTTATTTGATTATTTGCAATAGGAAAGGGAAGGGGGGAAAACAAGATGATTGGGAGGTGGTAGGGGGAGGGAAATGGGGACAAAGACATGAGAAGAGGTATCAATATGTGAGAAGTAATGCACCTACTACCTGGCGAATGTAACTGTAACCTCTCTATACATTACTCCTATCATAAAAAACAAAATTAAAAAATATTTCCATGTCCAACTGTTGATTCTTTCTGATGGGCACTATTAAGTTTCTGCTCATGCCCATACCTATAATTGTGTATTAGGGTTTTTCATCCACAAGTGTCTAGTCCTTTTTCCTAGAGCTTTGACACTGTTCAGGCATCTGTGTATATTCCTATCTTGAGCCATTTATCTTCACACACAAAATTAATAACGAGCTGCACCACTCATAGTTCCACCTGCTGGGATGGTCTTTCTTTTATACTGTTTCAGGGTTCATCCCCAGGTGGGCATGAATGGTGAGTTAGATGCAGCTGTTATCCACTTTAAATGACTAGCCAAATACCTAGTCAATTCCTCCATGAATGAACCTTGGCCCTTTCCCTTCCCCTAGATACAAGATTACATGGCCTAACAAGTGAGCTGAGAGAAGGGCACTGGAATAACTGTGGTGGTAACAACAAGTCTACACTAGTGTCAAGAAAATTTACTTGCACCCATATCCTGTTTGTATTTCAGATGTACTAGTTCAATCCTATAATGCATTGCATCCTATAAGGCATCTGTCAGAACTCTGCTTATTATGGGAATCTTCAGACACAAAAGCACAGCATGCTAGGGTCAAGTGTTAATTCTACAAGAACCTAGAATCGTACCAGAGACTGTTTCTACAGAGCCATAAAATTCTTCGATGGAAGTGGCTTGGCTGTGCTCCAGAACTATAAGAGTGTGCGTGACAATTTACAAGGTATGAATAAAGATTTTTGTTTGTCCATATGGTTGTGAAATACTGTTCCTTACCTTTATGTGTCAAATCCTTGTCCACATGGTATACACCAAGCTGCCCACTCCAAAGTCAAACACAAATGGCTGCATTGTGGTTGCCCATGTACAGGTCTTCCGCACAAGACTGTATTAATCTGCTGGAAAGATGACCCCATGTCTAACATGTAGCATCTGCAATTATGACTGCTACATGGTGGACTGTGGGACAGTGTACAGCCATTTTCTAGAAACCCCTCAATTTCTGCAAGGTATAGAAGAACAAATTAAAGGGAGTTGTTGGGGATCATTATACATCCTTAAGATTTCTAGGAGTGTTTGTGCTTCTCATTTTTGTAATGCCTGTTATAATCTTGTTTTGTGGGTAGAAGGGGGACAATTGGGAGGCTTGCACTCAGGGCCTGGGTGCTGTCCCTTTCCATTTTCACTCAAGGATCATACTCTAACACTTGAGCCACACTTCCACTTACATTTTTTACAAATTAATTAATTTTATTGTAAGGGTGAGGTACAGAGAGGTTACAGTTATGTACGTCAGGCAATGAGTACATTTTGTTCAAAAGTGTCACCTCTTCCCTTATTCTCTCATTTGCTCCCAGTTTTTCCTTCCTGTCCTCACAAACAAGTTGTACAGTTCATTTTTAACATAGTGTCTAGTAAGTACCACTGCTGAATTTGTTCCCTTTGTCCCTCCATTTCAGTGCTCCCCCAAGCATATAAACTCACATACAAGAGAAAAATACAGAAATGAAAAAGAGCGGCAGGCATGGTGGCTCAGGCCTGTAATCCCAGCTATTCAGGAGGCCTAGATCTGAGCATGAAGGTTCAAAGCCAGCCCGGGCACAAAAGGACCTGAGACTCTTATCTCCAATTAACCTGTAGAAAATGGGAAGTGGGGCTTGGCTCAAGGGATAGGGTGGTAGCCTTGAGCTGAAGAGCTCAGGGACAGCACTCAGGTCCAGGGATAGGGTGTTAGCCTGGAGGTCAAAGACAACACCCAGGCCGATTTCAACCTCCATGACCCCCCCCCACACACATGAAAAATAGCAACAAGGGGGGCAGGGAAGTAACGAAAAACCCCTCTCACTTACATTTTTTTGAGTTAGTTTCAATAAGGATCATTTTATGTGGTCATATGCACATAGATCTTGAGCCTTTGTGATCCTCTCCTAAGAATGTCCTCCTTTAGTCTCTGTGAATGTTTAGAATCTTGTTTAATTTATCATGTCCAAGTGTAATTGTGTTTCTTTGTTGTCAGTGGCTAATTGGAGATAAGAGTCTTATGGACTTTTCTGTCCAAGCTGGGTTTGATCCACAGTCTTCCAATCTCACAGTTCTGAGCAGCTATGATTACAAGTCTGAGTCACCAGCACATGGATATTGTGATATTTTTTAAATTTATGTTCCTGGCAATGTGAATGAGTATAGTTTTATATACTTCTAGTTGGTTTGGGGGGCTGTTATTATGACCTGAAAAGATAGATCCACATCTAAAAACTGTTTTCATGTTGACACTGATGTTCTCTGTGTGTGTTTTTCTCTCTCATTTGTCTGTGTCTCAGTCTTCTGTCTGGCTCCCACCCTCTCTCTGACACACACACACACACACACACACACACACACACACACACACACACAGCAAAGAGACAAGAAAAAATGTCTTAGTTTATATAATTAATGGTTGTGGAGAGAGCAGAACAGACTCATCAGCTTAGGTGAATAAAAAGGAGAGTGGTCTAAGTTTTCATTGTGGTTAGTTGTGAGGCTGGGGTAAAATTTTTTTATGGCATGAAAAGGATTACGTTTGTTTGAATCAACATTATACAATAAAGAAGAGAGTGGTCTGGATATTTGTGTTATCAGCTTACTCAGGTATGAGAATCAAGGGGAAAAATATGAAGGCTAGCTGAAAAGAGAAGGATATCTTCTGGGGGAAGGAAAATGTATGGTGGGGTAGTTTCCCCCTGCAGCTTTTAGCTGCTTAGAGAAAGAGGAAAATAGAGAGTTTAGTAGTTAAATGATAAAGTAGTCTGAGTTTTGCTAGCCTTTAATCAGAGAAGGGTTTTGCAAATAATAATAATTTTACTTTTAAAGCACAGCCTGTGGGGAGAAGATGACATTAGGCTCTCCTGGCAACTTGGTACAAATGGCACAACTGAAACTGCCTGACTATCTGTGACTAGACCAGAAAGATGCCACAGAGTGCGTGATAATGGAGACTCATTCCCAGTGTAATAATTAAACATTAAACAATACAGATGGTTTTTGTGAATGTAATAGAAGTGGTTGGGATGTCAGAGACAGGAAATGGGCTAACAGGGGAGATATTTTGAGAATTAATAGGCATATTCATCTTTGACATTTGAACTGAATGTCACAGAATCAGCAAAGCATTGCAGTAAGAGCCAATCCCAAAATGGAAGCAGTGAAGGGTTGTGAAATGTACAAGAGTTTCATATGTAAGAAGCCTGGCCCTTGAATACTGAACCAGATAAACCCTAGTATTCTCTATTCATGTATTTATAGTCCCTCCTATAAAGAAAGAAGTCCTCCATGATCTCTGTGCTCTTAAGGATCTCATCGTCACAGGCCCACCAATCCATCTATCTCATCAGACGAATAGGGTGCTAACTCTCCCATCAACATGGAGTCCCATAAAATGGGCCAACTTCAGGCCCACAAGTAGGGGCTCTGCAGTGTGTAGCAGACAACACAGGTAGGTCCCCTACAGACAAGTCCTCTACCGCTCCTTCCGGGCATGGAAATCACCCCCGCCTCCTAATGGTCTGCACATGATCACGGTCCCCTCCCTTGATCCCCTCCGCAGGCTGCAGGGTCCCGGATGGCTCGGCAGGGCGGTGGGGGCGGCGCGGCGGGCCGGGCCGTGGGGGCGGGGTCCCGGGGACGGCGGAGCCATTCGCGATCCTCGCCCGCCACCTACCGGCCGACGCGGGTACGACCTCAGCAGAGACCCCGGGGTGCCGGCTCTGGACCGCGCAGCCATTTTCCCCGCCAGACCAGCGCGTTTTCCCAAAGACGTCGCAGCCCGAGCTCCAGGCTGCGGGAAATGGCGGCCTGCGCAGGCGCACTCACCCCGCGAGCGGTGGTCTAGGTGCAGAGGACACTAGTGCATGCGCGCAGGCGCGCACATGCTCACTGCAACTCGCAAAGGAGCAAGTGCCTAAGGCTCTGGTAAAAAAAAAAAATGTATTGAGTAGTCACATGGGGCGGTGAACACGTTTAGCGTTCACTACTCAGATCTCTCGTATCGTGTATAGCTGTAATGCCCCGACTCTTCTATTTTACAGCTCGACTCACTGTTCCCAGATATCATAAACGCTCTAATACCATAGCTTACGAGCAAGATAAACATAATAAAAGCAGAAAATGATTTTAAACATATCTATCCTAGACACAAACATGGCAGATTCTGTTTGGAGTCCAGACTCAGCAAAAGTTTGCAAGGCTCCATCTCAACTAATGGTGAGGCATGGTGATAAACATCTGTTATCCCACCCATGGGGAAAATATTGGGTGGGCACAGTGGTGTGCCTGCCATTGCTACTGAAACAAAAAAGGATAATCTCAATATAGATCACTCAAACATAATACTAAATGCTACCTCAAAAATAACCAGTGCGAAAAGAGGGGCTGTAGCCATGGCACAAGTGGTGTTACCTTGCCTAGCAAATAAAAGCCTTTGGTTAAGTATTCACGTTTCCACTCAATCAGTTCACTTACAAAATCTATATTTACATTAGATAGATACAAACATACATATGTACACACACACACACACACACACACACACATATATATATACACATACACATATACACATACAGACATTCATAGATAGATAGGGACACACACATATGCCACACCTTTGAGACACATTTGAAGTCTAGTCTAATTTCCTGTACCCTCATTTCAACTTTTTAATTCCAAAAGTTTCTGTACATGGCACAGGGATGCAGATACACACTACTTACCTATAATTATAAGCCATTAATCTTTGACTCTAAGATGAATAAAACTGCTCAGCATTTTTCTATGACCATGCTTGGGCCTAATACAAGCTTCCTTTCTAACAACCCAAAGTAGAGACCCAATAAACCTGAAATATCCAAGATATTTATTAAATAAAATCATTAGGTGACAATATGGAGAAGGGGTAACTGCACATACAGGAACTTCCAATGTCCTCTGGATGCCAAAAGTCCCAAGTCGTGAGGCCTGGGGCATGGACTAGTGGTAGAGTGCTTGTGTACAATTCATGAAGCCCAGGGTTCAATTCTTTGGTACCACATACATAGAAAAAGCAGGAAGTGGCACTGAGGCTCAAGTGGCAGGACATTAGCTATGAGCAAAAAGTGACAAGGACAGTGCCCAGATTCTGAGTTCCAGCCCCAGGGGACCATTGTCCCATATTCTTCCTTCCTGAGTTTCCACATCTGCCTCTTGTTAGGATGATGGCTCCTGGAAATGGTCTCTCAGTCTAGGAGACCTTCAAAAGGCATCATCCACTGTTCTGTGACCTTGCCACATGGTCGGCAAAGAATAATCCAGTTATTCTGGAATGCGCAACACACAAAGCCTCATGAAGCAGATAAAACAGCAAGATGTTTTGCTCAGAACCCCAATTATCACTTTTCCCAGTCGTCCTGAGTGAGGCTGATATCTGAACCACCATGAAGCACCACTCCTTCCTCGTCCATCCTTTGTGATGACTCCTGGGAACGGGCTCAGGGCCTCTGGGGAGGAAGTGCTCAGAGAAGAACATAGCCCACACACGTGCACACAGGTCCACGAGAGCCAGCGGCAGGCAGCCGGCCTAGATCTACACCGAGAAAGCAGAGACTGAGCTCATGGCACTGGACAGGAGCAAGTGGAGCCTTTGTTGGCAAAGGAAGAAGCTCATGTCACATCCTTGCATATAGAAGAGGCTGAGCAGATGGGCCAGGACCTCTGTCTGAGCTCAACACACCTCTGCCTCTACATGGGAAGGACAACTGACATGGGAATGTCCACTTGCTTGATATCAGGCTGACTTAGTAGCCTGTGGGTAAGGGTGAGCTTTTTCCAGGATGAGGAGTAGTCGGGGAGGGAGTAGGCAGGGGAGACATTGGCCTCTTTGGTGCCAGTGGTAGTGTTTTCTTCTGTGACATCACCAGTCTCAGCAATGTGGTCATTTCTGTTCCCTACTCCTATTCTCATTCCTTTTGCAATTTCCCTCATTGTGCTTCACATACCCAGAGCCAGGAGTTCCTTCCCTTCACCATAGTCAGAGCCTCTCCTATATTACTCTCACCTAAGCCTCTGCTGTCAACAGTTTTTCAGCAGTCCAGGTTCCTCCCTAATTAGATTTCTGTAGCCAAGAAGCCCCACTTCCTCTTTCTGCATGATTGAGACCCCATTCTGTGCCCACTACTAGCCAGAGCTAGAAATCTGATTTTTTTCCAAGGTGACTGTAGTCAATCTGGGCTCCTACTTAAACAAAGCCCCCTGACTGCCTGCTAATTTTTTCTGATGCTACGAGTGCTGGCGCAGAGAAATTCAGTCTAGAGTTCACTGAAATGCTGAACTATGTAGTATCCAGTTGACAGAGCTGATTCCAGAAGCAGCCTTAAAGCCCTGGATCAGGAGATCCAAGAATACACCTCAACCAGGCACGTCAGGATTACATAAGTATGCAGTCTGGGCAGGCAATGGTGTCTGCCCTACCTGTTATAAGGTCCCTTGAGTCTCTCGATTCTCACAGAAGCCCCAGGTAGATGAAAGGTCTCAAATGTCTGTTTAAGGCCCATGGTTGAACACATTTAGGTGTCAGCATTGTTATGACAACACAACCTACTTGGTCAGAGCTTAACAAAGCAAGGCTTGGATCTTCTAGGATAATAAGCATTTTATAGGCTGTCAATCAAGAGAATGGCCTAGTAGAAGACCAGCAAGATAGGATTGGTAGGGTCCTGGGGTCCCTATGCATTCAGCAAGTCTTCCTCATCATTCCTGAACTTCTACGAGGTGCAGAGACAGTGTTTTTTGGCCCAGGGGCCTCAGTAAAGCTGTTTTAACACATAGGAATTCATTGCATTGGAGAATACGTTTGGAGATAGGCAAAAGTGAGGTTACTCACCACATAAGCAGACAATTTTGCATGATTCACAGGTCTCTCTTGCTCATATGTAAATGGGCCATAAGAACGTTCTTCATGGAGCTTTACTTTCCAGTGCTCACAGCAAATGAGCAGAGAAGTCAGAAATAGAAGGGATGGTCAGACCAACTATGGGGAGGGGGGATATACAAGGTTGATTGATACTGTTATACAGTCCTATGTGTGAGCTCTGTGGGAAAAGTAACATGAGGTATGACTTTGGAGCTGTTTTCACAATGAACACAAGGAGTAGTGGAGGTGAGAATGTGACTGTTCCTGTAGGCATTAGTCAAGAAAAGCCTTTGGGGAGCTCAATTTCTGTGATGTTTATGGCTGTGATAGTTACTGTCTGCCTCTATCCCCCATTCCTTCATGGAAACAGTGATAAGATGAGGGTCTCACCCATACAGCCTTGATTCTCCTCCAATCATAGGCCCTGGAAATTAGTGCTCAGGAATCTAGGTTGGTCCAGTGAATTGCTTCAGGAAACAGAATGAGAAAAACAATGGCATGCTAATTACTATTGAACATGGGTCAGTCACATCAATTTTCCTATTATTTCCCATGTTTAGGGTTTTCATAGTATGTCAGGTAGTGTGTAAATGTTTTCCTACAAAAGCACCGTCATTTTCCTGGAGTATCTAATTTCCATTCTGTCAAGATTTGAACTAAATCATGACTTAATACAACTCTAGTTAGTATTAGTGAAAATAGTGTCAGACTCCAATGCCATGAAGGTGCAATTTGCCTTTTGTGTATTACAAATTGCTTCTTTCTAGTTGTAGTCAATCAGGAGTTTGACATCTGAACACCACAAACTTCTTCCTTTCACTCTCCCTCACCCTCTCTCCCTCTCTTTCTCTATCATCTGTAACCATGCACTTAGAGAAAAGACCCATTAGGAATATGCATATATAAACAGAACTAATATGTGAGTTAGCTTTCCATCATGGTAACAAAATAATGGAAAATAAAAAGACTCATAATTTCAAAAGTTTCATCTCGCATGCCAGGCAGGGCAAGGGTACAGAGTACTCCTATCATGGTGGAAAGAAAGCAACATCTAGCATTCAAAGACCTGTTTCCAAATAACCATCTTCCTGCAACCAGGCCCCAGTTTTCACCACTGTATCACCTTTTCAGTAACATTTTCAAATCTTGATAACATTAATAGCTTTAAATAGTTTTGAATTCACTAGACCATAGGTAGGATAATCTAATCATCTCTATAAATTCCTTCAGCCAGTATTGTGCTTTTTTTAATTCCCAAGTCGCCCTTAATCCAGTTCAAATAAACAATCAAGGTATGCCTTCACAGCAGCAAAGTAGTTGTAGTTGCAACAATTTTAACCATGAGAGTCCATGGTTATATCCCAATTGGAGCAAAGACTGTTTTGAAATGTTGATAATATTTTATCAATACAAATATCATATATGAAAATATAAGCATGTAAAAAAATGACAATACCTCCCTTTGCAACTTATGTAATATTCAACTTAGTTATTTGGGGTCTCATTTTCCAAGATGAACAAACAGATTCTTTTTTGATTTCCTGGGGCGTTTTGTGAAGTCTCAAAGGCAGTTTTTTTTTGCCAGTACTGAGCCTTGAACTCTGGGCCTGAGCACTGTCCTTGGGCTTTCTCGAGGCTAGCGCTCTACCACTTGAGCCACAGCACCATTTCTAGCTTTTTGGTATGTATGTGGTACTGAGGAATCGAACCCGCGTCTTCGTGCATGCTAGGCAAGCACTCTATCACTAGGCCACACTTCAGGCCCTCAAAGTCGAGAAGACATCATTTAGAATCTGATTTGACAAAGGAAAAATGTCACAATTTGTGAAAAAGCTTGAATACTTGGTTATTTCGATTAGACATTCATGAAAAACTGCCAAAGTGCAAAAAAAGATTGAATCATGCTTTGGAAACCTATACATTCTTTTTTATAACTAGATAGGATGATATGTGTAGCTGACTATTGCTAGTCATGTACTAAATATTTCATTGCATTTGTGGTGAGGCAGTATAGCATGGTAAGATGGAAAGATCAACTCATGGTAGCTGTGGAGCAGACAGACAGGGGAAGAGGAGACAATGTACTAGGGGGGTTACTCCTCTTGCCCTCTTTAAATGCTATTCATCGCACAGATTGGGATATCAAGAGAGAAAGTTTTCTTCTTACTTTATCCTGACAAAAATATCCAGAGACATGCTTCATCACAGCTAAGCTGTGATGGGGAACACCTGTAACTCTATCTGATCAAGAAGCTGACATCTTAAACTCAGGACCTAGGCATTTTTTTATTACAGAATTTATTAACATTGATTTTTACATCATAATTCAAATGACATTTAACAAACAAATATTCAATAAGGGAATCTCTATATACAGTCACTGGCATTTAGATTTTAGAGGGTTTCTATGTCATAGATACATATTAATCTGTGTAATAAAACATTATGTCTATAGAGTCATGGATTTTTATGTCTATGTAATTTTATTTATATTTCTAGTACCATGTCCATAGCATAGGGTCTGCAAATATTGAGTCCTCGCTCTTGTACTCTTTGGATCTAATAGACACATATTAAGGAATACCATGAGGATCTAGGCACTTTTGTGCAAGGGTTGTGTTACCACTTGAGCCACAGCTCCACTTTAGTTGTTTATCTGGTTAATTGGCTCATGCCTATAATGTAGCTACTCAGGAGACTGAAGTTTGTGCATTTTTAATTCGGCTATTCATTATTACAGTTTTTACCCTTAAATTCCTCTCTGGTATTTTTCATAGTTCAGTTTGAGAGCGGAAAAGGTATGGAATCAGAACAAAGATCCCCTCCCATAAGGACTGTGTCTCTCACAATTGCCTTGAGTAGTCATGTATGAAAGTGTCTTGACATCACCTCATGGTCGTTTGTCCCAGAAAGACTTACATGGGAGCAGTAGACAGATTGGACTATAAGTGTGCACTGGAATAGACACCCAGTGAGAGGGGCTGAATGACACATGGAGAGCTCCCAAAGGCTGCATGGAACCTTTGATTGGATCTAGGGATTGCTATGGGCAAGAGGTGTTCAATGATATAGAGGCTTATAGTTATCTCCTGGATATGTACCTTATTATTCTCAGCACAATCCACTTCCAATAGTCACTGATCCTTCTTTGGGACTCTCTCCTGTAGTGGGAGCTTTGTTTATATTTTTCTTCAATAAATCTCTGCCATTTTACTTCTGCTGTGTCCATAGGCTCTTTCTGAAGACCATGAAGACAGGTCCCAATGCAGATGTTGCAGTTTCTTTTTCCCCCCAATGTATTTAGCCTCACTGTTTCCAAACTACAGCATAACTGTAATATAATGGATAGCTTGAATTCAGCAATCATTTCACAATATATTCACACATAAAAACTTTGTATATGCTAAATACATGATTTTTTTCAACCATACCTCAAAAAAGCTTGGGAAAGAATGAATCATCTTAACAAGGAGACTTTATGTGAAAGGCTTTCTGTGAGGAGGAAAGGATAAATGTTACAATACAAAAAATATGTCTCAATGACTTGGAAGAAAACGGTTTTGTTGTGAAGGGAAGAGTAAACAGGGTGGAAAAGAATGCAGTGTGACAATGGGAATTACTGGATGGTAGAAGAGAATGTTTTACCTGGGTACAGAGTACTCTTAGAAGGTACCACTATAGCTGTCTGGTGGCTTGGAACAGAGGTAGGCCAAAGTTTGAATCTGAAAAAAAAAAGAGAAAAGTACCTCAAACATTTCCTAGTCCTGATTTTGGTCCTGTTTATTAGTGGGTAGCAAGCAGTTCAACTAATCATTTATGATCCATAAGAACAGGAATTTGAAGGAGTTTTATGTGGCCTTGTTATGGGTTAATAAGGGAGGCATTTCTTGAGTTTCATGTAAATCATATGGGGAAACGTATCTTTGTAAGAACATATTTTTTGGAACATTAAACTTAGTGTTTTCAGTATCACTGGAGTGAGGTACAATTCAAAACTGACATCATTTCTTACTAGGTTCTTATAGCTTAAGGAAGGAAAGGGGAAGCTAGTTTTATACTAGTGAGAAGTAGAATAAAGAGAAATGTAAGTCTGGCTAGAGGAGTAGCCCGTCTTTCAGAGGTGAGTATGAGCTGCCATCAAGAGAATGACTGCCATGACATCGTAATGTAAAATGGTGGATGATGGTGGCAAGGTGGAATTGTCGACTGTTACTTCAAGAGCAAGTAGTGTATTGTTTTGATTTTTTTCTTGTTGTTTTTTTTTGCCAGTCCTAAGCTTGAGCTCAGGGCCTGATCACTATCCCTGGATTTTCTCAAGGCTAGGGCTCTACCACTTGAGCCTCAGCATCACTTCTGGCTTTTTGGTATGTATGTGGTACTGAGGAATTGAACCCAGGTCTTCATGCATGCTAGGAAAGCACTCTACCACTAGGCCAAACTCCCGGCCTCAAGTAGTGTATTGTAACTATGGTCATATAATTTTATCCTTGTGAGGGGAACATTGATTTAAAAGAGTCTTCAAAATATGTTCTTGTTAAATAAACAAGGAGTAGTGAGAGTATATGTGTATGTTATCCATGTGAGACATTGAAAACAGATGCAGTTAAAGGGTGGGGATGTAAGTTAATGATGGAGTAGATGTTTAATGTGTAGAGGCCATGAGTTTCATGTCTAGCACTATGAAAATAAATACAGTAAATCATAAATGTGAATGGCCACTTGTGCAACTCCTTTGATATTTTAATGACCTTTAAGTTTTTGTCTGTATAAATAGATGAATGAGTAAATAAGTTAGAGAGGTACTTCTGCAAATATGTTGATCTGTGACCCTTAAGATTTTCTTTCAATAAATAAATATATAGGAGGCAGGTGGGAATGTGGCCTAGTATGTATGAAGACCAAGGTTCGGCTTCTCAGGTCCATATACATAGAAAAAGCTAGAAGTGGCACCGTGCCTTAAGTGGTATAATAGGGACTTTGAGAAAGAGCAAGGACAGTTTCCAGGTCCTCCATTCAATCTCTAGGAGTGGCAAAAATAAATACATATATAGGATGGGTGGGCACATATTTGGTCAAGTACATTTGTCAGTGTTAGTTAAATTTTTTCCTTAATAAAAGTAGTAAGGAATTAAATAAATGGTGTTGGCTGGTAGTTTTGTAAACATGTTGAACATTCAGTTAGTTTTAGATTTTTGTTTGAATATATATATTGATAAATAAAATGGATAGATGATTCTGCAAATATGTTATTCAATACCCTTAAGTTTTTGTCTGCTTTTAATGTTTCATTATGACATTTTATAAAAGGGTAGTCTTTTTAGTCTCAAATAAGGCCAAAGAAATATCGAGCTGAATAGTTTCAACTTTTGTCTCTGAAATGTGTTGTTTTAGTTTGCTAATTTGTGTGCTATCCATGGAGTGTTTTACAGAATAGTGATTTGTGGTTCCTGGTTAATAAGAAAAATTTTTGTCTGTGGAAGAAAGTAGCTTTTGGAAGGCCAGACTGCTGTTTGGGTGTTAGGTGGAGCCAGAGAGGAGAATTTTTGTATGGTTTTTCACTTCTTAGTGAGGTGTGAGAGTTGCTATGTGCTTATGAGATGGATGAAGGAGTTTTATTTTCAGGGGTTAATCACTTGTCCATAGCCTACTAAAAAATAAACATGGATTTCGCCTTTGAATTTGTTATAGTTTCGAGTGGTCCTGTATTTTGTATTTCATTATCTTTTTTTCCTCACATCTGTATTTCGTGCTAGTTGCGTACCAGCTGTTATGATTGGCGTTGTGCTCAGCCCTTGACTCTGTGTCCGGTCTTGTATTTTGCTCACAACACTGTAGTGAGAGTTTGCATTTACAAGTGCGTGGATGGTGTAACGAGGGGCACGTGATCACAGAGCCGCAAAGGCTGCTGGGTTCCAAAGAGCATTGGTGATGTTCGCGCGTCGGTTAATACAGTCAGGTGGCGGGTCCGAGCTTGTGTTCAGAACCGCTAGAAGAGGGTCGTGTGCGCATGCGCACTGGGGGCGGAGCGTCGCTTATAAAGCCCTGCCTCCTCGTGATCAGTCAGTTCGGCGGCAGAAGCAGAAGCTGGAAGGAGCTCTGTGGACCATTTCCAGCCGGTATATGACTTGATTCTTCGGGCCCAGACAGAAGATACTCTTCTCAAGTAAAGATCTGTACTATTTTTCTCATAGTTTTTTAAAGGGCGTAGTGGAAACTGGCAGTAGTCAGGTACTTTGAGGAGAATTATTCTGTGTGGGCCGCTCGGGGCCTCTCGACTCCCTCCTCAAAAATGGCGGTTACTGGGGTGGGAGCAAGGAGGAGATAACTATGTAATGTTTGGTTTTCAACAATGGATTGGGGACTTATACAAACGAATATGTTCCTTAAAGCTTCTCTGTTAGTGCTATTTTCATTTAATTTTTACACGGCGCTTTACCTCAGGCCCGGGGCACTGCTCGTCCGCGTTCTGAACGCGACACCTCTACCCCTTAACCCACAGCACCATTCTAGCTTTTTCTGTTTTTCTAACATAACTAATTGAACCCAGCGCTTTCAGCGTGATACGCAAACACTTTATCACTACGCTATACTCCCAGCCATCATTTTTATTTTATTATATTTAAATTTTTGTCGGCATGGGACTTGAACTGTGGGCTTGAGCTCTTCAACTGCATGCTACCACCTTAGGCCTTGAGCCAAACATCACTTCCCGTTCTCTAATGATGAAATGTAGATAAGACTCTCAGATTCTTTACGGCCCAAGCTGCCTTTGAACCAGGATTCTCAAATCTCAGCCTCCTGAGTAGCTAATATTATACACTTGACCCACGGCTCCAGTTTATTTTTACTTTTCACAACATGTTTCTGTTCTGTAGATCATCATAGAATTTCTGGACTTCAAATCACATGTCTACCTCACACTACTGAGCAGTTTCCACTCCTAGTGTACCGACCTTTCAGGGTATTTACAAAGTAATTTAGGAAATTTGAGCATAAATGGGACATAATAAACTGCACTTTCTGTATGTAAGAGTTACAATAGCCACAAAAGTTTGATCTGCCCTTGGCATTCTTTTTGCTCTACCACATATTATTGAGCAGTTCTTCTCTGTGTGAACTCTATACAGTCTTCCATTTACACTCCTCATTACTAGAACAGTATACAAGACACAGCAATAATAAAAATTCTTTCTTCCTTACCTTAAACAGCTTCAGTGCTATAGGACAGAATACCCAAACTACAACACTTGACCTTGCAGCTCGCACCAAAGTACAACTTCCAATCTCCAGCGCTGTCTGACTGTTACAACGTGAACACCACTAAGGTTTGTATGGCGTACACGGACAGGAAAGGGGACTCTGTAGCATCGACAAATAGCAGAAATGGCAAGGGGCTGCCTTTTGGGATTCACAAACTACAGTGTACAGCCACATTATGGTACAAAGTCTGCGCTAACCTTTCAGAATTCTCTTTTTGCCTCTCATTACACCTCCCACACATTTTGAATTCATAAACTATTATTTTCTCAGAACTTTATTCCTCACTAGAACCTACCCCCTCCCATCATTATGGCCAGAATGCTTTATTAGTTGAAACATACACAGAATACCTGTTGCTCGCCAAAGACCTTAACTTTACCACATAACACAATTACCGATAAAACTCCATAAATTATGGCACCATGAATTTCTCCTAGTGGTAGAGTGCTTGCTTAGCATGCACAAACACTCACATGCCATTCCTCAGAGCAACATACACAGAAAAAACCAGAAGTGGTGCTAAGGCTCAAGTAGTACACCTCTAGCGTTGTGGAAAGCTCAAGGACAAGCTCAGGACCTGAGTTCAGTCCCCAGGACTGCCAAATTTCCATTAAAAAAAACCTATACTTTGTCCTGCACTCTCCCCACCTAGCAATCTTACATTTCTCACAACTGTGGCCCTTGTCATGTATCTCACATTCCTCAAAGTGGAGCTCCACATCTGCGGCCAATCTTTGTCCAGTGAGGCGATACCAAGCGATCTGCACTCCTACATCTCCAAGTAGGCCTTGGGGAATGTTTACACAAAGCCATGTTCACTACCCCTGGGCATCATACTCTGACTCCTGACCTTGTCCTTTTCTACCACAGGCTTTCATAGCACCACAGTCCTAGAACTTCCAAGGAGGAACGTGAAGCAGTACAAGGTAAGCAGGATAAGGGGTACGGGTTGCTGCAAAAACCCCAAACAAAATAATTCTAGGAAGCCTACGGAGTAGAGAGTACATTTCTAAGGGGAATTTCTAGCAGATGACTCTTAGTAGAGAATTACTAACTATGCTCTTTCCCATCTGTATTACAGGCCGTGGTGAAAACCTGAGACACTGCTGCCTTTCTACTTGTCACTGCTTTAGCATTCTTTCAATTCTCTTAGGACTGTGAGCTTCTTACTGCTCTAGTGTCAGCTAATAGTGATTGGGGACAATGGCTCTGGCACTCTTAGAGGATTGGTGTAAGGGGATGGAAGTAGATCCCCAAAAGGCCCTGCTGATTGTGGGTATCCCAGTACACTGTACTGAGGTAGAGATTGATGAGACTGTGAAAGCAGGTTTACAAGCCCTGGGCAAGTACAAGGTGGCAGGAAAGATTTTTAGAAGGGAAGATAATGCTAAGGCAGTGTTCATTGAATTACTTGATGTTATCAATTATACTATGATACCCACTCACATACCAGGCAATGGAGGGACCTGGGAAGTGGTAGTCAAACCCCGAAACTCGGATGAGGAATTTATGCGTAAGCTGAATGCCTTTCTCAAAGAGGAGGGCCGGAAAACTGTAGATGTGGCCAAAATGTTGGGGATTGGCATCATTTCCATGGATGGCACAAATCTCAAGGCCACAGGTGACACCAGGCCATTAGATTTGCAGCCTCTGCTGGATAACACATGGTACCGAAAACTCAAGGTGTTTTCAGGAACTGTTTACCCAGGCCAACAGGAAGAGCCCTTTGAAGTGTGGATAGAGCAGGTCACTGAGATCATGCATTTGTGGCAGGTGTCACAGGGAGAGAAGAGGCGGCGCCTCATAGAGAGCTTGCGTGGCCCCGCCCTAGCAATCATTCGGGCGCTTGTGGCCAGTGACAACTCCATGACTGTGGAGCAGTGCCTGCACAGCCTGAATCTGATCTTTGGAAACAAAGAGGATGCTAGAATATCTCAGTTCAGGTTTCTGCAGTCTTCTCCTAGGATTACAGAGAAGATATCTTCTTTCTTGCTGCGCTTAGAGCCCCTATTGCAGAAAGCTGTGCAGAAAAGTCCAGTGTTAACACAAAATGCAGACATGATTCGTCTCAAACATGTCCTATCTCGGGTCTCCATGACCCCCAGCCTCCGGGGTAAGCTTGAGCTCTTAGACCAGCGAGGGTGCCCACCATGTTTTCTGGATTTTATGAAGCTTGTCCGAGATGAAGAGGAGCACCAGAATACCATCACAGTGATGAGGGAGAAACAGAGGCTAGATGCTTGGGTAAGACAAGGGGGTGCTAACAGGCAGAGAGTACAGGTCACTGTCCAGAAAACTACTACTGCTTCCCAGACTATGAGTTTTACTGATAGTGGCACCCAGTCCACACAGGAAATCATACCTGTACCACTGAAGCGCAGGCGTATAATGAATGATAGTGTAATGGAAGAAGGGCAAAGTGAGGTTACAAACCAAGGAGCTGACACCATACAGGCTAAAATCGTGTCGGGAAACACATTGGGGGCTGGGGCTGTGAGCCACCCCAAGCCCTAGGAAACAAAGGCTCAGGAGATATATGGGGCCCTCCTCCTTGCAAGAATCAGGCACACCTTGAAAGGGGAACTAGGGAGCCCACACAACTAACAAGGTACCTAATGGGGGCAGAGGGGCAGGGCAGCCAGGCCCAAGCCACACCCTGTCCCCTGCTACCAACTAGAAAATATGACAATAACCAAGACCAAAATTCACCCACCTCAATGAAGGCCATACACAGAGGCCCCATGAACTACCAGGGACCTATACAGGAAGCTGACACACCCAACCTACAAGAAACCCAATTATCCACTGTAGACCATAGTGAAACAGAGGACAAACATAGTGAGGCTGAGGGGTTTGGCCTAGTCACTAGGCCACCTTCACATGCCCACCATGGGGGCTCTGGTTTAAGTCTGCTCACTAAATGGGAAGCTTCAGGGCATCCCCAGCCAGAGAGAACCAATGCCTGCAGCCAGGGGTGCAGGACACTCAGGGAAGACACCGCAAGGTCCAGCCTATCTTCAGGATCACTCCCCATTGTTCCAAGGGAATCCCAGGAGAGCAGTGTCCTGAAGCACCTGCGTGAGTAAAGCCTGGGTCTTTCGACCCAAAAGCCTGGGAGGCCAGAGCCTCCGAGAGCTACTTTCCTCCCCTGCAGCCTAACAGGGCTGTATGGGAAGGAAGCAAACATTCAGGAGATACCACACATGGGCACGGGGTGGGGGGAATTCTTTGGGACAGTTCTGTAGAGCTATCATGGGAGTGAGTGGGTGTGCCGGGCAGGTTTTGTTCTAAAAGAGGCAGTGGTGGATGGCAGGACTTGGTATGGGGTTGTTTTGTTCTTTTTGTTCCTGCAGAGAGGCTGGAGAACCAGAGATAACAAGCAGGGAGTACCAGAGCCTGGCGTGGCAAGTTACAACTCAGCCAGTAATAAGGCCAAGGCCAGTTTGTACCCTGCCAACTTGGGTGGCTGAGCTGGAGGTATCTGTAAGATGCCAGCCTACGTGGAGGTGTCAGCTAATGTGAACTTCTCTTGGAGCGAAGGCTCTGCTTGCTCCTGTCTGGTGCCATAGTCCACCTCTGCTTTTTTTCTTGTAGACATAGGCCAATCTATTTGATGTTCTCTTGCATGTGTGTGTGTGTGTGTGTGTGTGTGTGTGTGTGTGTGTGTGTGTGTGTGTACGCACATGCATGAATGCACTCATGCATACATGAGTGCATGTGCATTCACTGAGGAGTTCCTTTCCAGAGGCCTAGAGCCCAGTCTCAGAAGCCAGCTGAAAGGGTGTACAAAAACAAATTGTGACTCAGTGACTTGAACTTCAACATTGGGCAAAAAGATCTGGGCCAGAGCTGACCTGTGTGATTTTCCTTGCTGTGCTTTCCCATGTCCCGGGATGTCTTGTTGCAGACATGGACGAGGCCACCCAAACTGGATGATCCCTAAGAAAGGTCTCCTGAAGTGAGGGAGCATTGCCAAAGGCCATTGTACTGGCAAGAGACAGATCTGAGACCCTCAGCAAGGAGTGTTGCCCAGAAGGGGCTGGTGAATAAAACATGGTCTCATGAGTGGAGACAGACTGGTGTTATCCATTGGTGGTGGAAGGTCCTGCCTGCATTTTCATCCTTTTCCTAATGGTTTTCAACAAATATTTCTGTTCAATAAATTTTTTGCATGCATCTGCTGAGTCTCATCTCTTGGGAGTGCATAGGGGGTAATGGTTTCTGGCTTAACATGAGGGATGTCAAGGTAAAGATTTGGTAAGGGGCTGTGGGGGCCACTAGATGAGCAGATACCAGTGAACAGCATACTTATTCCTTTCAAGACCAGTGTTTGGATTCCCAGGGGATTCAGGGCGCTCCCAGGAATAACTGGATCAGGCGTTGAATGGGTCTCAGGGGCATGAGGGCCTCAAAATCACTGACAGGACAAAAGTGTTGGGAGAGGGTCATTTGGTGTCTCCAGTGAAATCAGAGTGGCCAGGTATGCAATCCTAGCCCGGCAAAGCTCACTAGACAAAGTTCCCATACCAGCCTGGGTATGAAGCCAAGATGCCCCAGTGTGTAGCTACTTTTAAGTGCTCTGAGCACTGAAATGGTCTTGCCCAGGATAACAGTAGAGCTGGCCCTGCCTTTAGAGCTGTGACCATCTCCATCCTCTCATTGAAGTATGTCAAGAGAGGGTGGACAGGATTTTGGTTATAGCTCCATCAAACACCACACAGTTGCTGTAGAAATCTGTCAGGAGATGCTCCTGATTTCACTGGCAGGACAGGAGGGGAAGGGCGGGCAAGGTGCTATTGCCAGTCAGCCAGTCCTTGGGAACTGTGCCTTTCTCATGAGTAGGGCTCTGTGCCATCGTGCCTGAGTAGGTGAGACAGTCACTGTCCTCTGGGCTTCCATGAATAGCCCCCTCCAGCTTTGAGGGGGATGACAAGTTGGGATTTTAAGTTGAAGTTATTTAGAAAGTGAGTGTATTTCACACCACTACCCGGTAACCAGGCATTTAGGTCATGTAACCCGTGGGCAGGAAGCTCAAGCGAGAGGCTAGCCCTGGACTTCTGAGGATTCTCCAGGGAGCTTCAGCCCCCACACGGCCTTCTGTGTGCTCCTGGCCTCCACCTGCTGCTGCCCCTCACACTGCCCACTCAAGACGCTTGTGATCATTTTCCACCCCCATCCTCCACAGAGGGGGTGACAGGTGAGGGCCTCAGCCAGGCAGCCTGCTCCCCAACATGCACTGGCCATCAGCAGGGCTAGGATCTGGTCCAGAATTCACAGGTCCCTGGAGGCCACCCCATTCTCAAGCCTCAGTCCTCTCTTTTGAACAGAATGACGTTGTCTGTCTCCCCTCACTTTTGGCCCGTTGAGAGGGGATCACTCACACCCAGGAACCTGGCACCTTCACTAGAGTAGAGTGGGCAAGGAAAAGAATCCCTGGCACTGGTCAGCCACTTCCCTGGGCGTCACACATTAGGCCCACGTCCGCTGGTGTGGGAGCTCTTGATCTGTCTTTACTGGCTCTGCTGTACACAATTTTCCCCAGTAAAAGCCCAGGCAACTTGGGACAAACATGACCAAGTTGTTGGGAACAGCCGTTACATCTTCATGGAGCCTGGGGCATGACTTGTTCCCTGGGCCTGTACATGGTATCCCTGTACATGCCAGTCTTGTGAACACTATGGTTGTGTTTGCCGGCCTTTCTTCTGCCTGGTACTAGGGCCAGTGACCCATACATTGGTGACCTTCAGTGGAGCACTGTGATCCTAGAAATATCAGTAGTTAGAAAATCAACCTCATTTGTTGGTATTCTATGTAAAATGATTTGGTGCAAAAAATTACTGATGTTCACTCAATTTTATCTCTTCTCTCTACAAAATTATATTTTGAATTTCTAACTTCTAATGCTTCAATGTGACCTTGCTTTATGATAGGGATTTCTTCTAATGTCAGTATTGGGGCTTGAATTCAGGGCCTTGTACTGTTGCTTTTGCTTTGTAACTCAATGATGGCACTTGAGGCACAGCTCCGCTTCCGGCTTTTGCTGGTTAACTGGATATGAGAATCTCCAGACTTTTCTGTCCAAGTGGGTGTGCTTCCACATGATCCTCAGATCTCAGCCCCTTGAGTGGCTTGGAATCAATTAGCAGTGTTCAGATTCGTGCTAGGGACTTTAAAAAGTAGTGCACTAGCACATATTTTAAGTGTCATGATTGCAGATTACAAAAGTGCTTTTGGAAATGAATTTTCAATGGAAAATGGAACTCAGTAGTTAAGGGTGTGTGCTGGTGTCTCATACCTGTAATCCTAGCTATTCATGACGCCCACAGCAGGGAGGCAATTACCATTCCTCCTTGCATGGTTAACTTCCTCAGATGAAGTTGGAAAGGCTCAAACATGAAAACAAATACCTGAAATGATTAACTTGCAAAGAGAAGAGTGGCTTTGGCTCACAGGGTTAGACATTTCTTTTGGTCCCTCTATTGATCCCTATGCTTTTATAACTGTAAGTAGTACCAAAATCATGACAGGAGAACATGACAGAGTAAAACTACTTACATATGATTTAGAAGTGAAAAGGAGAGAGGCAGACAGCATTGTCACTCCCACAATCCACTTCAAAGCATGCCCCCAGTGACTTGAAGAGCTATCACTAAACTCTACCTCTTTAAGTTTCCACTACTTTCCAATAGAGTCAAGTTAATGGTCAACCCTGTGACATATGAGCTTTGGGGGCCATCCTAGTTCAAAACCACAGAATTGTGTCCCTGCCCTCCCAAAAGTCGACAGCCATCTCACAATTCAGAATGCAATCTGTTCATCGCCAAGTGTTTCCAAAGTCCCAACTCTTCCAATACTGCTCAAGTCCAAAGCATCTGTTTTAGTGTATCTAAGACAAAAAGTGTAGTGTGACTCATACCTTTAGATGTTCCATTGCAAAAGAAGACAGAGTAGCACCAAGTTAGGGAGCACGCTTTTGCTTTGGGGGGATCCTGTAGATCCTCGCCTGGCCTCCAAAGTATCTTATGTCCATGTCACGATGTAAAATACACTTAGACCAGCTTTTAGAATCCCAGTTTTAAGTGTTTCACCATTTTCCAAAATTTTTCAAAATCCAAGCTAGTAGCTAGTAGCTCATACTGATAATCCTAGCTACTCCGGAGGCTGAGATCTGAGGTTCATGGTTCAAAACCAGCCCACACAAGAAAGTCTGTGAGAGCCTCATCTGCAACTAACCACCAAAACAGTGAAAATGGCATTGTGGCTCAAGTGGTAGAGTGCCAGTCTTGAGTGATAAAGCTAAGGGATAGTGTCCAGGCCCTGAGTTGAAGTGCCAGTACTTCAGACATTTAGTGGCCCAGAGTAATCATTCTAGTTCCCAAAGCAAAGAATAGGGACATAGAGAAGAAAGATAGGAACAAAACCAAAACCCACTAGAGCAAACATTAAATCTTATAGTTCCATGTCCAGCATGGAAGGAATGCTCATGGAATATAAGATCCCCAGAACTGGAATACTCCTGAACCTGACTGTATGATCCAGTGCTTACAGACAGCATGGCCATTTTCTCAGTCCTGGTTAATGGAGATAAGAGTTTCATGGACTTTCCTGCCCAGGCTGGCTTTGGATAGTGATCCTCAGATCTCAGCCTCCTGAGTAGTGAGGGTTACAAGTATGAACCACCGGTGCCTTTCTGGAATCCATGTATAATAGCATATTCCACAATAACCAGTGGGTGAAAGTTACTAGGAAAAGTAGACAATCTTCTGAAATGAATGAAAAGAAACACAACATGCAGCTAGCACAGGACTCAGGGAAAAACATGTAAACATATATTAAACAGTCAAATTAGTATTTAGTTTCATGGCTTAAGGAATGAAGAGCAACCATGACTTCCAAGCAGACTGGTATAGAAATTAAAACTAAATCCAAAGAAAGTAATACAGAAAAAAAACTAATAAAGATTGGAGCAGATATTAAGAAAACAGAAGAAAATAATATAGAAAAATCAACTTTTCCTAGGAACAAAAATCAATACACCCTTAGTAAAATTAAGCAAAGAAAACGTGGTTTAAAGACAGGCTGCATAGAAAGATGGCGTTTTGTAGAACAGCCCTCCTGGAAGAGCCCTTCCGTTATGGAATTTCTGGTGAGGGTAGAATTCAGTGACAGAGTTGACAAAGCAGGTAGAGGACTCTGGCAAGGGGCCAGGAGTGGGAGACATTCAGAGGCAGAAAAGAGTAAGCAAAAGGCATGTGAAAACAGGTATGCCATCTTCCCAGTGATGGTACTGGGGAGAGAAGATTCACACCTTTATGTTATATGGAGAAATTTACAGTCCAAACACATTCAAGAGCAAAAAGCAGTGTCTGGAGGACACCACAGCAGAGGGTATGGGGAGGGTATATGTCCAGGCAAGGGGGAAAGGAAGCAGGAAAAAGAACAGAAGCCCAATACTGAAATCAATTTGTTGGTAGCAATGTAGTCTGCAAGTGATTTTTTATTATCTTGCCTTGTTTTACTCTGTGTGTCACATGCCATCACTGGCTGAGCCGTAAATGCCTAATTAAAAGTTACTGCTATAGTCCTTGTTCTGTGAATTTATTCTTCCTCCTTTCCCAGTCATACTCTTTATAGACAAGATGGTGACTGAGACTGGGGCAAGAGACACTAGAACAGTCCTTAGATCCCTGCTCAGTGATGGAATGAGTTATCTGATTGTCACGAGTTCTGTCTTTGGACTTCTTCTCTCTGGGTTGGAACAAAACTTTGATGGCTTTTCAAGAGGCTGAGATCTGAGGATCATGATACAAAGCCAGCCTGGGCAGGAAAGTCAGTGATGTGAGAATCTTCTCCAATGAACCACCAGAAAACCGGAAGTGGCACTGTGGCTCATCATGGTAGAGCCGTAGCCTTGAGCTGAAGAGCTCAGGGATAACGCCCAGTCCCAGAGTTCAAGCCCCACAACCAACCAAAGAAAAATGAGATCGGGTAAATTATATGCACAGTAGGACATACCAAGTTATTACTTGTAACAAAGGAAAACTTAACAATGACTTGTATAATAGCTTAACATTTATTGTAATTGTGTACATTAATGTAGATTAAGCAAGTATAATTGGAAACAGCAATTCAAAAGAAAGTAAAACAATTGAAGCATTCCTCTTCCTTGTGTGTACCAATTTCTGTATCTTCTAAGAAATGACAGAAGCTGTTTTGGATCAATTTTTAAAAAAAAAATTCATCTTATAAGCTGTCTTATCTTACATTACAGTTGTAAACTCCCTTAAAGGTACAGTATAACTTTGAGGTGAAGAAATCAGCCTATCTTGGGGCCTCTTTGTCTTACATTCTACCTTAGAGTCCTTCACCAACACTCTGGGCTAACACTTCTCACGAAAAGAGTGGCTTCTTTTTCTTGTTCTCGTTCATTCAGCAGTTGAGTGTTAGTGCTTACAATGTACCAAGACCCATGCTGAGAGTCAGACTTAAGGAAGACTACCTCATGTAGCATGGGTACAGAGCATACCATGCCAACTTGTTTTTTTTCCTTCAGAGTAAATCATGTATACAATTATGCAAATAAATGACATGTTCCTATATAATCATTTGGCAGGAAGAATATGTCCACATATCATTGTGTATAGGGTTCAGAAATTGTGGGGAAATGGAAAGACATTTTGACATTTTCTAATAAAATCAAGAGAAGAGGCCTTCATTTTGAATTTTAAAAACTTTTTTCTTTGTCAGTGCTGGGCTTGAACTGAAGGCATAGGTCCTGTCCTTGAGCTCCTTTTGCTCAAGGCTAGCACCCTGCCACTTGAGCCACGGTGCCATTTCTGGCTTTTTTGGTACTTTATTGGAGAGAAAGAGTCTCACAGATTTTCTTGCCCAAGCTGGCTTTAAACTGTGATCCTCAGATCTCAGCCTCCTGAGTAGCTAGGATTACAGGTGTGAGCCACTGGTGCCGCGCTGAATTGAAAAACTTTAAACTTGTTCTTCCACTGAAAGAAATTGAGTACAGTCAGGTTCATACAGTCAGCAAACTGCAGAGATGGGCCTGCCTGTGCACTGCCAGGCGACACATTCCTGGTGTTCTGTATCGTCTGGGACCCAGCCGTTGCTGCTAGCTTCAGACAGAATTTGGATCGGAAATCAGGAGGTTACCAAAGGTGCTTTGCTCAGGGAAGCAGGCCTACCAGATCTTTCTGTGTCTCTGGTTAGACACGCACCTCTTTGGGAAGATCCAGTAATCAAATCAGATCCCAGTTGACAGTTTTGGTTTAGAGGAATTTTCATAAAAAGGGAAGAGGGAGAAGAGGGGAAAAATGACTCTTGGAGTATTTTCAGGGGCACCCAGGATTCTTAGAAGAAAAACGGCTTTCACAGTGCTCCCTTTTGTAAGAATATGTTCCATGAGAAACCCACAGGGTGGTGCTACACAGTAGGAATGATATGCCCTCCAAATAGTGCTTGGCACATATGAAACACTGAATCAATTGGTTCCTGGAGAAAGCCTGGGCTGTGGGGTTGAGGCCACAGTGTTTCTGCACAGGCTTCTGCAGAAGGCCAGGCCCACCTCATTCAGCTTCACTATCTTGTGTAACACGAGGACAAGAATGCCCCCCCTTTTCTTAGGATGGTCACAGCAATCACTGCCTTCACTTTGTGATAACAGCTGGTTTGTGGTGAGGCCTTAAGAAATTTGGTCTGCTTTTTCTGTCTTCTTAACCTTGCCATATGTATGTACCCTGAAAACTAGATGAGAGGACTTCTAGATAAAGCTCAGGGAGCACAAATTGAAGGCAAAAATATTAAGCAACTATCAAGATTCAAATAGATATAGACATCACCTTGGTTATTAGCTTCCTAAAATCATATCGTATTAAATTTATGTCTAACTGTGTAAACTTCCCAATACATGCCCACGTACCTTCACAGAGAAACTCAAATATAGTGAAAGGAAGATAGGAGAAAGAAATTAAAGTCTGTTATATAACTCCATCAAAAACTAACTACTTTAAAAAGTGGATGGAATTTTTAAATGCATATGGCAAATGGACAAGCAATTAGTGTATATCAATGCCTAGCATTCAATGATTGCAAGTTACCCACCAGGGATCGTCAATATTTTTCAGTGTGGTTCCTCAGAAGCCTCAAGGGAATCAGCACACAGAACCCCATACCTCTGCCTGGGCCTAACATCCAGTTTGGCTGCACTTATTAGAAAGCCAATATGTCTTAGAAAAGCCAAAATACAGTTCCTATTTAGTCCTTTGGTCAATAGTTTTAAGCCTAAAATGAAATTATAGCTTTAAAGTGATTTCTTAAGCTATAAAAACTACACATACAAATAATTGGCATAGAATCATTAAGCTACAGTATTGAATGTTAGTAAGTTCAAGCTAAGGTGGGTAGAAGTATGAAGAGATCAGTGACACAAAGAAAGATAGGAGCTAGTAACGTTAGGCAATGGGATTGCCAAACTCGTCTTGGATTCATCAGCTTCTGCTCAGCCAGTAGGAAGCTAAAAGGAAACAGAAGTATCCATGATATTGGAAATAAGCATCCAATCCACTATTGAGTCAAAGGCCCTTGGGGCAGATGACTTGTCAGCCCCAAGTCTGAAGAACCAGAATACAACTCAAATGTATTTCCTGGAAAGAAGGCAACTTGCATGTAGGTGGGAGAAAGAGGTTGATTGCTACCCATTCCCGTTGCCTTCAAGAGAAATTTTCTGATCAGTGTTCAGATACTTGGGGCAACTCCACTAGCTCTGAGCTTAGATGCTAGCTTACTCAAAACTGTGGCTATTAAGTCTAGATTTCACGCTGGACAAAAAGTGTTGAAAAGGCTCTGAAAGAATAGGGTAGGAAGGGGGCCGGGAGTTTGGCCTAGTGGTTAAAATGCTTGCCTAGCATGCATGAAGGCCCGGGTTCGATTCCTCGGTACCACATATAGAAAAAAGTCGGAAGTGGTGCTGAGGCGCAAGTGGTAGAGCTCTAGCCTTGAGAAAGCCCAAGGACAGTGCTCAGGCCCTGAGCTCAAGCCCAGGACTGGCAAAAAAAAAAGAATAGGGTAGGAAGTCCAGACCTGGAGTCTGAAGACTTGAGGTAAAGCCATAAACCAACTAGGTATTTTAGGGGTATGTCCAGACTCTTTTTCCTTGTCATAAAATGGAGCTAACAGGTGTAGTAGCATCCCAGAGGTAGTGAACTCAGATGAGCTTCTGGATAGGAAGTACTGTGGACAGGAAAACACTACAACTCAATCAACCTGGAAGCATCATCACAGAGTAGTATGCATGCTACTTAAGACTTCAAGTGCCAAAGGGCACAGGACAAGGACTCAAGGGCCTTTGAACCAAAAGGCTGAGAGGGATAGGAAAGTCCTGGGGAAACACACAGGCTGAGACCTGAACAAATTTCTTCCCTCTGGTAGATTCTTGGCTGACTGTCTTATGGGTTGTAAGTACCCACCTAGAAGAGCTTTCCATAGCATTGCCCACAGTGGATGGTGTCTCGGTGAATGAAGATCTGATCCAGGAGGTCACCCATTGGTTTACTGCAGATGCCACACTGAAAGAGAAAGCAAGGTGGCAGTCAATATTCAAAGGAGGAAAGAGGGGAAGCAGATGCCATGAGCTAATAGCATATCCTGAACTTCCAAGAAGGCAATAAAATAAGGCAAGAAAAACAACTTGGTGTGGTGTCTCATGCCAATAAATGCCTGCTCCAGATGTGGAGATCTGAAGTTGTATAGCTCAGGTCCAGCCTAGGCAGAAAGTTAATGAAAACACATCCTGATCAGGTGGTGTGTGTGTGTGTGTGTGTGTGTGTGTGTGTGTGTGTGTGTGTGTGATCCTAGCTCTGTGATTGGCACAGATAGGAGGAGCATGGTCTTAGGCTGAACCTGAGCAAACACATAAGACCCTACTGAGAAAAATAACAAAAGTCAAAAAGATGTGGTATCTTGGCTCAAGTGGTAGAGTGCCTGTGTAACAAGCAAAAGGCCCTGAGTACAAACCCAAGTACAAGGGCCAGGAGAAAGAGAGAAGTAAAACTCAACTTCAAATATAAGACAAAAACAGCGGTGGGGGGAGTATCATAGTAGTAAAGTGCTTGCCTAATATTTAAGGGCTTGGAAGATTACCCAGCTAAACCAAATTTAAATAAAGAAAACACTTTAAAAATACTAAATAAAACAAAAACCCTGCAAAACCTAGATGGCACTATGAGCACATAGTGATTAAGACTCTGGACTTCAGAATTCTGATAGTTTAAGCCTGGACTCTGCTACTTATTCGCTGGGCAATGTAGGGAAAGTCACTCAGACACAAGTATCCCTCAAGCATGCTAGGCCCCACATTCATTGCCAAAACCCCAACTTGCACACAGCTTATATGAGTCCAAAGCAGTGTGAAATCTGTCTGGTTGTGTAGTTTCTCTGTGCCTGCCAGATGACTGCCTTCTGCCTACATTGATAGCACCCAGGTAAGACCCAAGAACCCTGAAAAAATTCCCGTACATCCCTTCACTCCAAATTTCAGACCAGCTTCTCTCATAAGGTCTTGTTAGGGGTCCTGCCCATGCTAAGTACACCTTAGCATAGCATGGGGGTGCCCAATTGTCTCAGATTCCTGTAAGCTTGCTATGTTCCACATGAGTGTGTGCCATTAAGTTAGTTATTTAAAGTCTGTAGAATCATCCAGGACTTGCATGGAAGTCCACAAAGTAGAAAAACAATGTGGTCTGTAGCAATCTAGAAGACAGGTACAACTATTGAATTCCTCATTCTTTCACTGCCTAATATGGGTCTCTCCCTGCATGTGACTCACATAGTTGTTCAAGCCTTCAACCAGGTCTTTCCAGACTTGCTCTCTCCATTTCCACCATTTCCACGCCACCCCTCAATAACACTCTCAGTGTTGCAAAACTGAATGGCTAATTCTCAAGCTTCATGTGATTTGATCTCTTACTGATCAATTAAGGGTGACCGCTTCAGCCATCTTGAGGAACTATACCAACTGTGTAAGACTTTAGACTCCACAAGCAAGCCTCCTGCTGTACACAGCTGAGCCTGCCATAGCAAGGCAGGTGCCATACCTCTGTCTTAATACTTTAGAACCTCTCTGAATACATCCCTCCCCATGGAAAACCAAATTCCTCCTGTCCCCTGGACTACCTGGACCTTGATTACCTGACAACCAAAAGATGGATGCCCTTGCAGACAATTATAATTCCCTATATATAGGAACAAGAGCATGAAAACTCCTTCTCTCCCCTATCCTTTTTTTCTTTTTCTTCTTTTTTATTGTCGAGGTAATGTATAGAGGAATTACAGTTACATTCGTCAGGTAGTAGGTGCATTGCTTCTCACACATTGATACTCCTTCTCATGTTTTTGTTCCCATTTCCCTCCCTCCCTCCCCTCCTAATCATTTTGTTTTGTCCCCTATCTTTTTCATAGCCCCACTTTGGATTGTCTTCCATCTGTTACACAAAAAATGCTTTGTTTTGGAACTAAATCAATCCACAGTGCCAGTTGCAAACCCCTCCCCTATTGTCCACACAGCAATTGCAATGACACCTGCCAAGCCAAGATAAGCAAATAGGCTTATACTAATATGTGCCCCCCCATAAAAGCTGTGATATAAATACTTCCTAACAGTTATTGACACCTTTGAAAAGGCATCAAAGTGCAGAAACTTTTACTGCAGTCTGTCATTCCTAGGTCAGGACTCACCTTACCCTGCAAAACCTTAATGGACCAACTTTCACTTCTCAAATCACCCAACAGGTGGCGCACGCCTTAAGTATCATCTGGAACCCTCAAGAAAGATGCCCATTCCACTTTGAAAAGGCAATTACCAGTCAATCCCTCAATGGCACACCATCATAGCCGGATTAAATGTCTTCCTTGTGCTGTACTCTGACACTGCACCACCCACAGAAATCCTCTTTTCCTCAGTCCTCTCCTCCTCCTACTTACTTCTTAGCTGAATTGATCTGGTCACACAGTTCAGAGGACTCCAGCCCTTCTCTTTCCCTGCAATGCAAACTTATGCATTTAATTGCCTATGTGACCTCTCTATTGGCATCTTCAGTGTCACCTGTGTCCATCCTCACTCTGAATCTAGGTATAAAACCTGCTCCTCTTTATTCCTTTACCCTTGGGAAAGGAACCCACCATTCGTTCACAGAGTATCTCAGGTTCCAAATCTTAGATCTCCTTTGGCTCTTCTCAGCCTCTGATACCCTACAGCCTGTCAGCTGTATGACTAAAATCCTTCCACCCCTCACCATTACTATCCCTCGTCAACTAGCCATTCTGTATCTTAATCTACTACAGCAGCCTCCTGACCTCCACCTTATAGTCTCACTTGGAAGAGAAGGATCCTTGGAAAGGCACCAGTCAGATTTCATCACTCCAGCTCATACCCTCATACTCTCATTTTCCAGTTACATTTAGAATGAATTGAACAATCATTGCACTAAGTTGTACACAATGCAACTTCCGGCTACCTCCGGGACATTATTTCTTGTCATCCTCCTCTAACTGTTGGTACCCTAGCAATGCCAGCTAGCACCCTCCATGCTTCTGCCCCAAGACCTTTATAGTTAGTGTCCCTTTCTTGGGAAGAAGACCACTTCTATTGATAGTAGCCATGTGCAATTACCCACTCTCCTTCCCTTCCTCAGTCCTGTAGCACACCTAAGATGGTTCACATTAGCTCAGGAACAGCTAACCTCCTTCCCGGTCTTAAACCTATGACAGTCTTGTGCTCTCTGTGACGTCAGCAGCACCACTCCTTTGTCTTACCTTAAAACAATATTCATGGCAGCAGATGCCAAGATGTTCTAGAGTAATCTTTGGACAGTCTCGGATGTCACGGCTGCAGTAAGTGCACATCCCTCCAGTTGTTCTGTGAGAAAAAAAAACCCAAAATCCCAGTAGTAAAGCTGGCATTCAGGCTTCTGACGTGATTCAACAAAACCTGCTGCTTTGATGTAGCCAGGCCTAGTATTTCCTGTCAGCATATTCAGCTGGCTCATTTCTGTGGTTCACAATTGGGACCATAGCCCTGGGCCCTTGGCCTAACCCACTCGCCACTAGCCTTGTATCACAGACCTTCTCCATGTTAGGTCTGGGACTGCAGAGCCCTGTTCTTCTATTCCTATATGCTTAGGCTTACCTGCCTTTAGTCTTCTTGTACAGCCTGCTATAATCACACTTTAAGCTTGCTTGAATGTACTGCCTTCTGAGGTGATCTGGAGCCTTGTTCTAGGAAACCTGGTTTGTTTCCTTTTGGTTTTGGGTGCTGGTATTGAGGCTTGAACTCAGGGCCTCACACTTTCTGTTGGCTATTTTGATCATGGTTCATGCTCTATCATTTAAGCCATATGTTCAGTTCTGGCTTTCTGCTGGTTGACTGGAATCTCACTGATTTGTCTACCTGGGCTGGCTTTGAACTGTGATCCTCAGATCTTACCCTCCTGAGTAGCTAGGACTATAGGTGTTGCGTCACCAATGTCCAGCAATGGGCCGTGGGAGGGTTGTTTAGTTTGGCTGTTAATTGGAGATGAGTCTCACAAACTTTCTTTCCCAGTCTGGCTTCAAACCAGGATCCTTAGATCTCAACCTCCCAAGTAACTAGAATTCCAGGTGTGAGCCCCTGGTACCTGGTGGATGTACATTTTTGTTTCTAACAGTCACCTCTGCTTTTCCTTTTTACACAGGTCATGACATTTGTTCTGGTCGTCTGGGCTAAAATCAGGGGTGCTCCCTTTCAGAGATGTGCATCTGTCTTTCTCACAGAACCCAGAGAAGTGCCAGTAGCCTGGATACTTTAGCTCCTTCCAGAGCCCAGCATTACCATGGGCATGTTGCATTTAGCCATCCAGTTTGGCCCAGAGCTCTCTGTAGGTATCACTGTTGCAAGAGATGCCTGCCATAGCAAGTGAAACCTAGTGCATTACCACTTCTATCTCACTCACAGCCTTTGTTTGCACATGCATATGTCTGAGGTCTGAGACTGAGACTGAGGTCCAAGATTGTCCTTGAAGAATCTCCTTCTTTCCTCCAACTTCAGCAATTAACCAGAGATGTTTGATTCTGTACTAATGCTTGTACAACAAGGAGAAGGGGTTTCAGGCTGTCTGGCCTGCCTCTCTCCATTTACTTTTATACAACTGATTAATTCCTAAGTTTCTAACCAACTTGTCTCCTTTGGTTAAAGTGTGTATCCAAGGGTCCATGTGCTGGAAGCTCGTTCTTCAGTATGGTAGGGGGACACGTATTTGGATCTTTATGAATTGGGCCCGAGGGATATAATTAGGTCATTGGGGATGCTACTTTTGAAAAGGAGCAATGTAGTTCTTTTATAGTTAGGTGAGTTCCTCAAAGAAAGACTGCCGTGGTGTTTTGAGGCATCTTACTATAATCAAATATGTTATATGTTAGTGTCATGTTCTTGAGATTCCACAGCTGTCAGTTAAAGAAGCCACTCTTCTTTTTAAAGTGCTCAGCCTGCCAGCCATGGTGACTCTAGCCTGTAATGGTACCTTACCTACTCAGGAGGCTTAGATCTGAGGATAGTAGTTCAAAACCAGTCCAATCACTAAAGTTTGTGAGGCTCTTATCTCTAATTAACCACCAGAAAATCAGAAGTGGTGCTGTGGCTCAAGGAGTAAGGGTGGTAGCCTTGAGCTGAAGAGCTCAGGGACAGTGCCCAGGCCCAGAGTTCAAGCCCCATGACTGTCAAAAAAATTAAAATAAATAAATAATAAAGTGCTCAGCCTCAGGCATTTATGACAGAAACATGTAACAGACTCGTATATTGCCTTTGTGCTAAGAATTTACCTGGTGATATGATTTACTAAATGATACATGGTTGCCCAGGATTTGGGTGTTTTTGGCTGTGTCTTCAGCCATCCTAGAGAAGATTTCTATGGCATTTTCATGTGCCCTGTGCCTTTTTTGTTGGGAGGGCTAGAGACTCAAAAGATTCTCTTCCTTTCTTCCATTTGTTCCAAGTCCAGCCACGGTCTTGGAACATCATCACAGCAATTTAGATCTATCCGTGAGTGAGAAAGCACTTAGCTGTGGGTCTGCCACCAACTCCCTGTGTAACTTACTCTTCATTTCTTCACTGTAACATGAATGGATCGAATCTCAAATGTTCTTTTCTCTCTTATTCCAAGAATTTTAAAGTAGGAATTCTTTGTCATTTAAGCCATCCTAAGTTGCTCTCATAACAGCTGAATGAGGAGTCATAGGCTCTTTATTCAATTCAATGACTCCATACCACTAGGCTTCTTAGTTCTATCTCTTCTGTCTTTTGTTTTTGACAGTCCTGGGCTTGAGCTCAGGGCCTGAGCACGGTCCTTGGACTTTCTCAAGGCTAGAGCTCTACCACTTGAGCCTCAGCACCACTTCCAGCTTTTTTCTATGTATGTGGTACCGAGGAATCGAACCCGGGTCTTTGTGCACGCTAGGCAAGCACTTTAACCACTAGACCAAACTCCCGGCCCCCTCTTCTGTCTTTTTGATCCAAGTCTTAATTTTCTTTTTGTAGTTTTTTTTCTTTTGACTTCTGATCAGTTGTGCAAGCTGCTTTAGTGAGTCATTAGTTTCTGATCTGAAGTGCCTTTCCTGAGGAAGTGACCCCTGGGTTTTTAGACACTACTAGTTCCCTTCTTGGTAACCTGTTGTGTCTACTTTTTTTTGCTTTGAACTGGGTTCAAAGGCTTTATTTGCCCCAACAGTGATATCCTGAGAAAGGTGCCACCACCCTATAAACTGTATTATATTGTGTGACAGATGTGCCAATAGATCACAAGCTATGAAGCTTGCTGACCAAAGCAAATAGATATAGTGCAGAGATCTTCACTGTCTTTCATCTGTAGAACTTGCAAGCTCCTTGGTAAGAAAGTAGACGTACCTGTCAGGGTATGGAGTGCTGTTGTATGGTTGCTTCTTGTCCATGTCATGCGAGTCCTCGGTGCTGCTGACATTGGGAGCATGATGGAAGAGGAGAGCAAAAGACGGGAGTGAGATCACTATCACAGTTATACACAGGGAACACTTCTCATGAACCCACAGACCACCACAGCTGAGACATAGCTAGACGGACAGCCATCGCTCGTGATTCTAAATGGAACCTGGTGCCATATGAGGCATAATGCTGCCAAGGAGGCATGATCCTCTGGATGAAAAGCCCTTTTATGGGGATAAAAAAGACCCCTTGGGAAGGGAAATGACATGGATTCTTGGATACAAGAGGACTTTCAGTTCTACTGAACAACAGAAAAAGACTAGAGGTTTTCTGTTCATGTATGCTCTGGATTATACTGTGAGTTACCGGGAGCCCACTCACAGCAGAAAGCAGACACAATTTCTGGAACAGACAATACAAGTATATAATATGATACCTCTAACTCCCTTACATGTTGGGGTTAAGCCTGAGGTGGTATTTTCATTTTCAATAGGACTGCATTTTATAATAAAAAAGAAACTGATGGCTTGAAAATATTGTTATAGAAAACAGCTGATTAGCTGCAAACCTCAAGACCTGCCCCCCAATGGGCTTGCCATTTCCCTGCATGCCAAGTAGTAGCCCATAAGGTATTTAGAAAACTACTTATCAGAGACCAGGTAATCTGACTATGGTAAAACTCTGAATAAAACATGAGTTGACTTTTCAGCCTTGGACCTGATTTTTTTTGTCAGCATGAAGTTTCTGTCTAAGCTTCCTGAAAGACAAAACAAAAAGGGAAAACAGTAGAGTACACAGTACTCATTGCCTGCTAAGGAAAAGTCTGAGGGTTTTCCTTACATATATATTATAATTAAATGTTAAAATAAATTTAATTGTCAAGGATCCAAAAATGAGCCAAGTACTGTTGGCTCACACTTGTAATCCTATCTAATCAGGAGGCTGAGATAAGGAGATCATGGTTTGAAACCAGCTCACATTGAAAAATCCATAAGATGCTCATTTCCAATTAACCAGCAAGAAATGGACTACGAAGGAAATGGAAAGGCTTAGTAAAAATCATATTAAGTGATGTAAGCCAGACTCAAAGGAACATAGGCTCAATGGTTTCCCTCATTTGACATAATCAGTAGAAACTTTGGGCTCTTCTAGCAGAGATTTGCAATAGAGCAAAACCTAGATTCATAAGGCCATATAGTATGACGCTAAATGGAAGGACCTCCAGGATATAGAAACAAAAGCCATATAAGCAGTGATTGTTGCCCTTAATGTACTATGTTGTCTCTCATCTCCTTTGCTGTCCCTTGGTTGTCTCATATTGTTACAGTATTTCACCTTGTTATCTGATATATTGTATATATGCTTACTTGGTTATTTGAAATAGGATAGGGAAGGGGGAAAACAATATGAGGGGCGGGGGTGGGGGGAGGGAAATGGGGACCAAATCAGAAAATCACACAAGTGGCAAAGCATGCTATGTTCTATTCAACAATAACATTACCCAGAAGCTACGCTAGGTTGAGCCCTGAAAAGGTAATCTGATGCAGGAGTGAGGGCAACACAAGGCCTGGCACAAGGACATGACAAGGAAGGATCTGGAACATGCTCTTACCTGCCATACTGCGGAGCTGCCAGCTTCCCAGAAGACACCTCACTAGCATTCATGTACTCCTTCACAAACACAATCCCTTTGCTGCAGAAGCATAGAAGAACAGAAGGAAATATACTAGAACATTCTAAGGGCCTGGCTGTGGCATACAAGAGGTATCAGTCCCCCCTAGGCATGCTTGAACAAGAAGTGCAGAAGCGGAACTGGTGGAACTAAGACCAAAGTCTGTCAAACTGCTATGGGAGGCATTACAGGGGATCGGTGGGAAATGTGAGCTGAGTCCTTTGTTTCCTAGGAGAATACAGGAAGCCCCTAGTATGCCCAGAAAACCCCTTCTAAAATGGCAGGTGTCTATTCTTACGTTGTTGAGCTGGATTCCAATTCACTTGGGGAGGCTGGAATATAAATGTGAGGCTGCTCAGAAGTGGCAGCGACAGTCACAGTGACCATGCGGCTTGATGGACTTCTCACCCTGAAAGAAATGGAGGAAGGGTCTGACATGGAGACACAGACCTGGCACATCCAGGAGTCTAACTTTACTGGCCTCATGTCAACACTGCTATTTCAAGGGGCTTTAAAGAATGCTGGTATTTCTTTTCTTTTCTTTTCTTTTTTTTGCCTGTCCTAGGCTTAAGCTCAGGGCCTGAGCACTGTCGTTGGATTTTTCTCAAGGCTAGAACTCTACCACTTGAGCCTCAGCACCACTTCTGGCTTTTTCTAAGTATTTGGTACCAAGGAATTGAACCCGGGTCTTCGTGCGTGCTAGGCAAGCACTGTACCACTAGGCCAAACTCCGGTCCCGAATGCTGGTATTTCTTAAACCATACCTGCAATTCACTATTCATTTGTTATTAAATAGCTCTTCATATATGCATGTGTACTGTATGCTTTTTGGAGTGTCTTTCCTTACCTCCCATTTTTATTACCATAAAGTAACTGTGCAGAGGAGTTTTACTGTGATATTTTACATACATGAATATAATATGCTTTGATCTAAATTCACCCCCTCTATTAACCCGCTCCTCCACTTTTAGTGAACTTGATTGCACTATTTTCATGCATACATATATTATACTACATCATACTCATCCAATAGCCTTATCTTTTCTCCCTTCTTCTCCTAATGGTTCTCCTCCCCCCACACAGCTCCTCCCTTTACAAGGTCATGTGCTCAGAGATAAGCAAATGAATTTTTCACTGTATGGAACAGAAAACCAGCTAGACTGTGTGGTGACATAGCCCAAGTCACAACTTGACACAGTACTATAAGACCACAATCTTTCAACCTACACTTTTAACTCCTGACTGCAGAATAACTTGTGGGGATGCTAATGAGGTGAAAATCAGGATACAGAGCAAGTTGCCTTCTAATCAGGTTCCTTGACAGGACCTGCAGAATTGTCTAGAGAATATGAGCCACGGGAGAAAGCCAAATGAATGTAGATATGAATAAAGACAAAAGTCAGATGCACGTTATCAAGGAAGGTTCCTTCCCGACTATGCAACAGAAGATCTGGTCGTGGAATGCAATCTCCAAGGCGGCTTTCTCTGCCCAAGTTCCGGTTGACCCATACTGTTCCTTCTCTGTACTAAAGCCTGCACAATGCCCAGTTTAATTCCAGGCATCCTGTCAGGGACCACTGACCATATTTTCCTTCAAGCTCATGTCTGCCCACTGTGCTGCAGCTTTGGCCAGTGCTATGGGCACACACAGTGCTGTGCTGAGTTGGGCTTCTGTGCCATGTTTACCCACAAATTTCTCAGTCTGGATATGGCTCTTCCACCTGGCCCGGCTCTGGGGCATCACTTTCTTGCTAGAGAAGCCAGTGCCTGACAGGCCAAACAGTTTCAGAATGAGCAGTTAGGACCTAGCACCTGTCTAGCTTTTCTGTCTCTCAGTCTCAAGCTGAGTCATACAGAACGAAAACTCCAGCCACACTGACTGGCCTGCACTTCCATAAGAGAGTGTGGCTTTAGAGATACCACCTAGGGACCTGCCTGTCCACCTCAGATTGTGTATCGTAAGTGCATTTCTGTAGTATTCCACGAAGCAGGGATACAGAGTGGAGATGTGATGGGAGGGAAGATACCACAGGAACTTGGACAGACAGGTGTGGGGGGGATGCAAAAAGCAATCATGAAATGAGAATTTCCTACAAAAAAAAAGAGGAAAATAAACTTTGGCTGGCTGAATCATTTCAATGTCTGGCAGGCATCCTGTGATCCATGTCCAGCACAAGAACAGACGGCTGCACTGAAGGAACAGCGTTCAAAAAGAAATCCCAGGGTGACTCCTCAGAACTGCAACAGGAGCAGTGGCAGCCCCCCCCCCCCCGCTCCGTCTGCTGTCCAACCCTTGGAGGAAAGCCCTACTTTCCTTCTAATATGTCCTCTCCCTAACACAGGAGTCTGAGCTTGTGTCCTGTTCAACTGTCTACCCTTCAGCTACGTGGCTCATCTTTTGGTGCCCCCGCTCCCAACTTGCCTAAGTTGCTTTATTCAAGGTTATTTTCAGGCAAGCCCGTACACTTAAAATGCTTCCTCAGCAGGATAGCTTTCCCTGACCATCTTGGCTCCAACATGCTTGGCCTGAGCCCCTTCCTGTCAGAGCATGATTTTTCCTTTCTTGGCTTACTGTAGGGAAAGCAGCAGGATAGGACGCATATCACTATGATTAATAATGCAGGTGCTGGGCTGTCTGGATTCTAATCTCTTTTAGGCCACTTCTTGGAACTGAGAGGCACAAAACTACCAGAGAGGTCAGAGCTAGGTCATGGATCAACATCAGGTGGGCGGGCAGGAGAACTGCCAAGAAGCACAAGGGCTGAGGGAATCCTCAGATGTTAGGTCCTACCTTGGAGCAGAAGATCCTATTCTACACCTTGCTAGGGCAGAAGCCAAAGGTGGCTTCCCATGAACCATACCTACATGCGGGGGTCAGAAAGCTCTACCAGAGAGATGGCGTTGAAGTCACCTTGCAGAAATGGGGATGATTTTATCAAGTCATGTCATTTTATCCAGACTTTGATGTCTCATAATATCTCTGGATACATCCAGAAACCACCTTAAAATATGACCCAACAAATCCAATTTTCCTTACATACCCCTCAAGGAGTCTTCATAAACTGATTAAAAGAAAAACAAGTCCTGAAGAATCTAGAAATGAATCTCTCCTCTGGATGTACATTATCCAGCTTCTACCCCATAGCAGGTTTGGGAGTTTGTTTTTGGTTGTTTCTTTTTGTACCAGTTCTTGGGACTTGAACTCAGGGCTTTGGGCTTTTGCTTGATTTTGGGGGGGGAGGGGCTCAGGACTAGTACTTTACCACTTGACCTATGGCTCCAGTTCTACCTTTTTCATGGTTACTTGGATTGAAAATGTTGCCTCCCAGCCTGGCTTCAAATGGTGATCCTCAGATGTCAGAGCCCTGACTATCAAGGCTGACAGGTGGGACAGGTTTTCCTCGGCACACTTTTTCCTCCGTTTTACAAATGAAAAATTCACCAACGGTTTAAGGGTGGCACACACACTTACTCTACATTGCCTATAGAAAAACATTTTCAGGGGCCGGGAGTTTGGCCTAGTGGTTAAAGTGCTTGCCTAGCATGCATGAAGACCCGGTTCGATTCCTCGGTACCACATACATAGAAAAAAAAGCCAGAAGTGGTGCTAAGGCTCAAGTGGTAGAGCTCTAACCTTGAGAAAGTCCAAGGACAGTGCTCAGGCCCTGAGCTCAAGCCCAGGACTGGTAAAAAAAATTAGAAAAACATTTTCAAAACTAAGGATTGTTTTTGGTGTGAAAAAAAATCTATAAACTCCCTAGGTTGTCCCACTGAGAGCACTGTGATACAAGTGGTGGACAGGCATTGCTTTACTGACACCAGGACACTGAGCTGCTTGTAGGCAAGCACAACAAACAGCAGCCACTTCCTTGTTCCTCTTTGGTACTTGGCTTCCCTTATGGCCCTGTTTCCTCAGTCTACTGCTTCACAGTCTCTGGAAACTACCGGAGAGGTGAGGTATTGCCCCAACCGCTCCCTGTGTGGGCATCTGGCAGTGGAGGCCTTCTTCACTTCAGGCACTGAGGCCTATCCACAGGAGCACATGCCTTCCCCGCTGATCTTCCAAATGCACGAATGTCAGAAGTACCTGCTAGGACCCTATACCCTGACCCACACTTGTAGGCTCCAACAGGCTTTCAGGATTGATCTAAGAGGTCTTATACTGCAACTTCATGTAAAAGCTGTGCAGAATTATTCTGACTACTATACTGTGAGTTGTTTATTTTGAGCTGTTTCTGCCTCCTAGCCACTCACCTGTTTCACACAGTAACAGGCGTGTTTGTATGTGTGTTTGTGTGTGTGTGTGTGTGTGTGTTTGTGTGTGTGTGTGTGTTTGGGGGGCCCTGGCAGACGCCCTGTGCAGCTGGGACCTCACCTGCCACTGCAGCTCTGCACTTCCACACATTGCTCCGGAGTGCTGCGCCCGCTCTGTGGCTTCAAGGCACTGGAAGCCTCAGGTTGCTCAGTGGGTGAGGCTGGATTTTCCTCGATATCTCCTTGGTCTCCAGATCTCTCCTGCCAAGCCTCACTGATCTTGGGATCCACAGTCTGCACCTCATAACTGGAAGAGATCCTGAGGAGAAGGCCCATGATTACACACAAGGGGGAAGTAGCCCTTCCTCATCCTGGGCACAGCAACTGTCATAGGCATGGATGGGCTCATCTGTTTGAGGATGCAGCAGGGGGGAGCCAGGTACACCCTGAACTTTTAGGAAGCCTGGACTGTCTTCTTTTGGGGCCCTCATGTCTGTTATTGTCTTGTTATGGCAAAAGGCAAAGTACTATTCATGATTTCAGTGGGATGTTAAATAATTTTAAAGATTATTGTAGTCAGAAGCTCATTTGTTGAATTGAGGGGAGGGGGAGAATGGCCTAATCCATCCAGCCTTTTCCTCAGGCTCTCAGGTTAAGAAGTTTTCTGAGCCTAGGCAGGAGTCACAATCTAAGAAGGTGCTTCAATTTAGGCTGCTGTGGAGGCTTCAATAAAGGAGAGAGCAGCGGGTGCAGCTCTGTAGTATGCACTAGATTGCTAAAAGGCCTGTGATATCCATTCAGAGGGGGATGGGTGAGAAGTGTTTCTAGGGCGGAGCCCAGAGAATTGACTGGAACCATTTGTGATCCTCTGTTGCCACCTAATGGCCATGTAGAATACACCCTGAAGACAAGCCTCGCTGAGGACGATTATGATCTCGCAGCCATTTTCACCTTCAGAACTACTGCATTTCCACAAACGCAATCCAGCCCCACACCTCATGAAATGGCCGCGTGAGCAAGCGCACTCAGGCTGGCCTGTGTGTCTGAGATCTTAGTGCACGCATGCGCAGGCATACCCTTATGCCAGTTTGTATTCACCCCACCCCCTCCTCACCCCCACTCCATTGCAGCTCACTGTGAAGTAATCATGAGGTAGTATAGATCAAGGAAAGCAAAGGATGAAAAACCAGAGCAGGAATTTAGAGATAAACATTATGTCTGTGCATAGTTTCATTAAAAACACACTATTTTTTAAGCTCTATTTCCTCACTAACTTATGACATAGTTTTTTTTAAGGCTTTCTGACCTTTACTGCTTATTCAAATAATTAGTACACTCTGGGCATAGAGCTAGGATATCATAAAAAATAAATAAATTTAAATTTAAAAAATGCACTTACCTTGAAAGAAAAAATTGTAAAACAATTCCACTGATCATAAACGGTATACAAAAAAGAAAAATATTTATATCAAGGCTAGACATTTGTCTTAAAAGGAGCACCTGACAAACTCCATACTTTATTTAAAAGGAAAAACAAACATCCATGTCACAATGACCTAGATTTAGTAAACCTGATGACAGTTGTTATCAAAACAGTCAAGTGGGTTCAGATGCTTCACACCTATAATTCTTGTTGTTCAGAAGGCTAAAATCTGAGGATCCCAGGAGAAAGGCAGCTTAGGCAGAAAAGTCCATGAAACTCTTATGGTCCAATTTACCAGCAAAAAGCTGAAAGTGGCCCTGTGGCTCAAGTGGTAAACCACAAGCCTTGAGTGGAAAAGCTATACGAAGCCTTAGAGCATGAAAAAAAATCAACAACAACAAAAACCCTAGTATGGATGGGTGTGATTTAGTGGGAGACTGTTTGCCTGGCATGCAGGAAGCTCTTGGTTGGATTAATCAGTACCACATACACAAAAAAGGCCAAAAGTGGTGCTGTGGCTCAAGTGGTAGTGTTAGCCTTGAGAAAGCTTGAGACAGTGCCTACATCCTGAGTTCAGGCCCTAGGACTGGCAAAAAAATTAAAAACAAAACCCCTAGTATGTAACTGCAAGAATGATAAGATGTATCAGCGGTCCAGAACAAAGGGGAATTTGAACTGTAGAGTAAATTTAAGCCAAACCCCCAGCCTATGCTGCCACCATAAATATCCATGATGTTAGAGTGAGTACTCATTTTAGTTTCTTAGCAGATGTGCATACATCCAGAACTTTCTTGGCTTGGGTTTAGCAATAAACTTGCTCATTCTCTACTTTGATGTGTCCTAAAATTCTTTTCTGTGATATCACAAACCTAGTCTCCAACAGCAAATGTAGAGACCTCCTCCCTTTTGGAGACCTCTAATAGTCACTGCTATTATTATGAAGCAAGAAACTTTTCATCCTTTTTTTGCAGATGAAAATGTGAGGAAGGCTTCATCTACTTATGGCTAATGTCAGGATGGACTTTGTCCTGTGTCACTCAGTGAACTGTTTCTCCCTGCTCATTTCAGCACATCACATGTAGCATCACTTCGTAGTGATAGTGCTGGGGTGGAAGCTGGGGTGAGGGGTGACCACTTAAAGGTACTGTTTAAATCAAATGGGTCTTCTCACTCTACTCCCACATCCTCATCTTCTGAGGCCCATAATGGTAATATTCTTCTGTACATCACTTGGTCAACACCAAATCCCCTACTCATCATAAACTAGCCATAGCATAGCACACATTACCACAGGGGAAAGTGCTTGTCTCCTGAATTCCTTCCACCACCCAGAAAACTACAAGGTCTCCTGTCACTCCAGCTAGCTTGGGTGTTCCTTCGATTTTTCTGTGAAGCCTCTTCTCTCCATACTTTCAAGTTAGCACGTACTATCGTCAAGGGTCTGGCTTCTGCCTTGTGTATGTCTCCAGTGTTTATAGCACTTGCCTTAACACAGAAGATTCATTTGACACAATTTTTATTTAATTATGACAGGGACACCTTATAAATTCCAGAGGAAAATCAAAGCCACTCTATTTTTCAAGCTGTCCATATTTTTTTGGCTTATACCATTCCTGATCTACCTGTCATCTGTATCCCAAAACAGCCTTCTTTCCTTTCCACAACCCTGATACTACACTATGACCTCAGAAACCGTCTTCCCTCACATCTGCTCTGTATCTCAGCAGCAAACTCACTGTGGGCCTAAATATGCTGCTTTCACCTCTAGCAATTCCTCCTTACCACCCTGGAGCTACGATTGCTGGCATGTCTCCCACAGTTGCAATTGTGTAGCTAATATTCTAAGGAGTTGTGCATCCCCACTAATTGCCCCTTCCTTCACACTCGCTTTGCAATGCAGTAAATACTAATGTAAGCTCCTCCTCCTCCCTAACCTGCTTCCCCAAGGCAGCTGTCACAAGGCTCACCGCACAATGGAAAGCTAGCTCCGCACAATGGAAAGCTAGCTCAGCCTGGCTTTGTTTCCATGACGTCACTCCTGTATAATTCTTGCATTTATCTAAAACCTTCCCTCTCTATGGATCCTCTTCCTTACCTAGCTCTGTCAGCATTATTGATTTTTATTTTTGTAGGTCATGGGCTTGAACTTGGCCTGGGTGCTGCTTCTGAGCTATTCTGCTCAAGGCTACCACCCTACCCTTGAGCCAAGTCCCGCTTCCCATTTTCTAGAGGTTAATTGGAGACAAAAGTCTCAGGTTTTTTTGTGCCTGGGCTGGCTTTGAACCTTGTTTCTCAGATCTCAGCCTCCTGAGTGGCATGAGCCACCATACCCAGCTAGCATCATTGATTTTTACCTCTGCTTTTTCTTCTTGCTAATCCGGGGGCTTGAACTCTGAGCTTAGGTGCTGTCCCTAAGCTTCTTTTTGCTCAAAGCTAGTGTTTTAACACCTAAGCCGTGACTCCACTTCAGGATTTATCCTTTTTTTGTTGATTGTGGGGCTTGAACACTTTTGGATTTATTAGTAAATAATTTGAGGTAGGCGTCTCACTGACTTTCTTCCCCTGGCTAGCTTCGATTCCTGATTCTTAGATGTCATCGTCCTATGTAACTGGGATTACTGCCATGCGCTACTAGCACCTGGCTTTACCTCTTTTTATTTTGTACACTTGATTAGAGTCTGGGGAAGCCAGTATTTACATTGTGCTTTCTGTTTTTGAGACAGAAAAGGGTCAGCTAAACAAGTCCCAAAGCTCCCGCTATAACCCCAAACCACATGGCCAGGGGCTGGATGGTGCCTGGCCCTTGGTGCTTGTCGAGTGAAGCTAAGAACATGGGCTTGGTATGCACTGGCTTCTACAGGTTGTCCAAGCAACCTCATTCACTCCCTTCCACTACAACCTACAAGTTGACAACCGTTAACTCTCAGACACTCAGCCACCACACTCAGGCTTGTTTACTTAATCGTATACTGAACATTGTCATTCAGGTTCATCATGACCCTCAAACCTCATCATATAAATGCAATAACGCCCATCAATAGGTTTACTCTCTACTACTTGCTTCCACCACCCTACCTAGTTACCCAGACCTGAAATCTGGGGGCAGCTTTGCACGCCCCATTTTCCTCACGGGAACCCTCAGTAATTATCAATGGTGCAGCTTTATCACCTTTTTTTGGTCTCGTCATGGACCTCCTGCCTTGTGCTGCATCTCCCTAGCCTGTGACCCTGTCCTGCCACACTCCTGTATGAGAACTCTCAGCAGCCCTGAGGACCCTCTGTTCAGGAGCCCATGCCTCTTTCTAGGACACGAGTTCACGTCCTTTCTCCCTGCAGCTTCATGTTCCCTTTCCTCTACTGGAAAGCCATTACCTGCATACCCATTTAGCCAAGCAGATCCAGCTCTAACCTCATATCACCTGCAAGGAACACCTTTCCTGACACCACAACTTATCCTCACCCAGAAAAGAATAAAAGAACCAACTACCTTCTTTGCTGCCCTTTTTCACACTCACAATTCTGTAAACACGGCCATGGAAGAAGCATGATGGGGGCCGGGAGTTTGGCCTAGTGGTTAAAGTGCTTGCCTAGCATGCATGAAGACCCGGGTTCGATTCCTCGGTACCACATACATAGAAAAAAAAGCTGGAAGTGGTACTGAGGCTCAAGTGGTAGAGCTCTAGCCTTGAGAAAACCCAAGGACAGTGCTCAGGCCCTGAGCTCAAGCCCAGGACTGGCAAAAAAAAAAAGAAGCATGATGGGACCAAGGCCACACTATACACTCAGTGTCATTGCATTGGGCCCTTCTATGGCCTGGGGCCAAGGACTCAAGGATTCGTGGAGTATTCTTTCCTTTGTGTTTGTCCTAGAGTGTGAGGTCAAGGCCTGCACACAGCCCTTTTGTGTTCAAGGTCAATGCTCTGTCACTCTCGCCACAACTCCACTTCTGACTTTTTTTCTGGTTCACTGCATTTCTCTTTCTAGGGTAGATTTAAACTTTGTTACTCAAATATTAGCCTCCTGATTACAGGTTACAGGGTGAGTCACTGACACTGAGCTAGAGTATTGCCAAATAAGAGAATATAGGTGAACTTGGACCGGAAATGTCCTTCTAATGGACTAGTTATACAACAACAGTGCTATAAGAAATCCCACAACTCAGGATAGATGTACATTTTCGTTTTATAACTGCAAGAGGAAGGAACCTGCAAAGATGCCCCCCACTAGGACAGCTATTCGGTCCCACGGTGTCTTATCTCCTGGGGCAGGGAATAAGTTCTATGTTGGGTGTATAGCTATGTACAAAGATCTAGAGAAGTGGCTAGTTCTTTTGTTTGTACCCCTAAAATTCAAATCAATAAAAGCACAGTGTGCAGAAGAGTCTCCCCATGCCTGGGGTTGTGCGGAAAATGGAGAGCCTGGACTTGAAAATATTCTACCATACTATCATCATCTCCAATACATCATGCTTTCTCACCGTGCCCATGCACACATACCAACACTCCATTCAGTCCCCTGTCATTCCCTCTCCTGCATGCTCAAAGCATATTTGATTCCTCTCACTGTGACCTTCTTTCATTGTCTTGTCATATTACTGTCTTTGCTTATACTCATCTTGTCCCTCATAGTCTGTGTACCACTGTACATGCAAAATATCCCTCACTGTACTTGCAATGCATAGGAACCGCGGGAGGCACTGAGAATAAGTTTGTGTGCACCTGTGGTCATATACCTCCACCTATCACAGCCCTGGGCTCCCATGTCAAGCCATAACAAACTGACCTAGACGTGACCATTACAATCCTGCTCACAGGAAGCAGCACAAGCACCAGTCTGTGCAATATGTCACACTGTGGCACAGAGTGAAGGAAGCATGTAGCACCTGTGTTGTGGCCCCTGACAAAACCCGTCAGCTCCAGCTGGCAGATGCCCTGTGCAGCTGGAACCTCACCTGCCACTGCAGCTCTGCACTTCCACACATTGCTCCGGAGTGCTGCGCCCGCTCTGTGGCTTCAAGGCACTGGAAGCCTCAGGTTGCTCAGTGGGTGAGGCTGGGTTTTCCTCGACATCTCCTTGGTCTCCAGATCTCTCCTGGCAGGCCTCACTGATCTTGGGATCCACAGTCTTCACCTCATAACTGGAAGAGATCCTGAGGAGAAGGCCCATGATTACACACAAGGGGGAAGTAGCCCTTCCTCTCCCTGGGCATAGAAACTGTTATAGGCATGGATGGGCTCATCTGTTTGAGGATACCGGGGGGGGGTGGTGCTGTCCTTCATTTGTGACTGAAAAAGGCAGCCTCCATATATAATAAAGAAATGCACTTGAATCCAGCAGGGAGTATCTTCTTCCTCAGTTATCTTTCCCCCCCTTGGCCTCACATCATACCTGTGCTAAACTCTCAAAGACAAGCACCGTGGAAAGAAAAAGAAAAGGCTGATGCTTCACCTTCCACTTGTGTACCCTTTTTCCTGTTCCTGATCCTAGGGCCTCTTGGGTCGGGGCAAAAACAAAGTCATGTTACTAAGCCCATCATAACAGCACTCAGGTTGAACTTAACCTGAAATAACTCTCTAGCATTATTGAGTTGCCTCCAATAGTGGGTGGGAGAAATCCCAACCTGGTGCTCATTTATTTAAGGAAGTTCATAGTATTTATTTATTTACGTTCATAGTAGGTAGTTTCCCTATTTTCAAGCTGGAGTAATAGGGAAAGTGATTGTCATTTTGGGGAGTGGAGAGGAGGATATCCTAAAAGCAATGCCATTTTATTTTTTTGTCTCAGTGTAGAGAAACTAAAATTTCACAGTAGGAATAATAACCCAATTGCCACTTCTAACTTCACAATGCTTTGTAGAAGTGTGGTAATAGAAGATGTTATTAAAGTTAGTGACCAGAAGCAACATTCTTCAAAAAGAAAAATTTGGCAGAGAGAGAGAGAGAGAGAGAGAGAGAGAGAGAGAGAGAGAGAGAGAGAGAGAGAGAGAGAGAGAGAGAGAGAGAGAGAGAGAGGAAGGGAAGGGAAGGGAAGGGAAGGGAAGGGAAGGGAAGGGAAGGGAAGAGAAGAGAAGAGAAGAGAAGAGAAGAGAAGAGAAGAGAGAAGAGAAGAGAAGAGAAGAGAAGAGAAGAGAAGAGAAGAGAAGAGAAGAGAAGAGAAGAGAAACTTGGAAGCTGGGCTTCTGTGTGGTTCATATGTGTACTCCTAGCTAGTCAAGAGGCTGACGTCTGAAGATCATGGTTCCAGCCTGACCAGGAAAGTGTATCAAATGCTTATCTTCAATAAAGTACCCCCATGCCAGAAATAGAGCTCTGGCTTTTGGGAAAAGCTCAGAGAAAGTGTGCAGGCTGTGAGTTGAAACCCAGGGTTAGCACAAACAACCCTATTCCCTCAAAATGCCAAAGTACAATGGAGAGCAATTTTGGGTCCAGTGCAGGATAGGGGGAAGTGGATGAGTGAGAGTTCTAGATTTTAGGAGATGGGATGTATGTAGTTCAAGAAAAGAAAATACTGGTCTAACACAAGTAGGTTTGTTTAGCAATATAGTATGGGGGAAGAGGAACAATCTTTTTTTTTTTTTTGATCAGTTTTGGGGCTTGAAGCCTGAGCTTGGGCTCAGCTGTTCATCTCAAGTGTAGCATTCTACCACTTGACTCACAGCACCACTTCTGTTTTTCTGGTCGTTATTTGGAGATAAGAGTGTCACAGAGTTACTTGCGTGGGGTGACTTTGAAGTGTGATTCTCCCATCCAAGTGTCCTGAGAAGCTAGGGTTACAAATATGAGACACAAGCACGCAGTATGTTCAATCTTATTTGTTGTTAATTGGCTGGGGTGTGATGAACTGCCTAGAAGTGGTTATAGATAGGTAATAATGACTGCCGTCGCTATTGAGGTTTACATTTGCAATTAAGTATTTTCTGAAGCTATTGCTTGTGGGTGTAGAAATTGGTGTGGGTCAAAGGTCCAGGGGAGTAATAATGTATGCAGTAGTAATTCAGGACAGAAGTGCATGCTTTACATTAGATTGTACTCTGACAGTACGTGTTGTAGATTCTTCCACTGCTGGGTAAGGTTTTTCAGTGAGGAAAAGAAATTAGAATTCATGTGCTTCTCATGTACAACCCACATGTGGTGCATCATAAGGAGAAAAATTGTTTTAGATGTTAAGTCTGATACAAAAATTGAACAGGAAGGAAATTTATTATGAAGTGAAATCAGGGCAATAAAGCTGGTTAATGTATGCAGGGAAGAGCTTACTACGTGTTCCTGACCACTGATTGATTGGACTCCTTCCTCTAGAGGTGTTTCATTTTAGTTGAAGGATTTATAAAAGCTGCCTTTGAAATTATATAGTTGTTTGTTACAAGAAATGCTGTAATGCATACTCATCAGGGTGTCACAGCCCTATATGATAGACTATATTATGACCAATATTTTGCACATGAGGAAAGTCATGGGCTTTCCTTATGAATAACAGGGCATAGACCACAGAGGTAGTAAGTGATATGGTTTGCATTTGAACTCAAGCAGTAGCGAGCATGCTGTCTACCCAGTCTATGGTGTTATTTCTTTCTGTACATGGAATGGAGCAGAGTCAAGTTCGTATAGTGCAGAATCTGTAATTTTAGTTGGAGTAGCGTTGTAAGGTATGTAAAATCCTAGCAGTGTGTAGTCAGCATTAATGCTGTCGTCTGCTGAGTGAGCTTCTCCATCAAGTTTACAAGTTCCTTATGACTGAGCTGCAGTGTGCGGGCCAAGTCCTCACCATCCTGTTGTGCTTTGCGTAGTACTTTGTAAGGACAAGGTTCCACTATGAGTTATCCCCCTCCCCTGATCCCCTCCGCAGGCTGCAGGGTCCCGGATGGCTCGGCAGGGCGGTGGGGGCGGCGCGGCGGGCCGGGCCGTGGGGGCGGGGTCCCGGGGACGGCGGAGCCATTCGCGATCCTCGCCCGCCACCTACCGGCCGACGCGGGTACGACCTCAGCAGAGACCCCGGGGTGCCGGCTCTGGACCGCGCAGCCATTTTCCCCGCCAGACCAGCGCGTTTTCCCAAAGACGTCGCAGCCCGAGCTGCAGGCTGCGGGAAATGGCGGCCTGCGCAGGCGCACTCACCCCGCGAGCTGATGCGTGCGCGCTCCTGTTTGTGCGTGTGCACGAGGGCGGGTGGGAGGGGGGCATCTCCCTGAAGGATGAACCTTGCTTTCTGCATTTAGCGGTAAACATGTCCCGGAGGCTGGGTGACCTGGCAGATGTATTTTCTCCTGTACAGCCTGACGTGTCAAGGAACAGGAGTTGGCAGCCTCAGCAATACTAACATTTTTTTCCTTGCTAATTCTATTGTACGAATTGAGACTTCGGATGCTATCATATGTACTGGGTGATGTTTATGTAGAGCAGAGCAGCATGCCTAGTGTCTAACATTCAGAAGCCACTGTCTCCCACCCTTAGTTGGGGAAACCAGATGCCTCATTTACTACATGACTTCTTAAGCGAGGAACAGTGGGGATTAGGTCAGGAAAATACTTCTGATTTACAATGACTACCACGTACATTTGGAAAAGAGAATAGATTAAGGTCCTTAAAAAGAAAACAAGCGGAAGAGGGGGAAGCTATGTCTCAAGTGGTTATGTGGTAACCTGAAGCACAAAAACCAACAGACAACATAAGGTCCCTAGTTCAACATGCAGTACACACACACACACACACACACACACATACTTTATCCATTAGCAAGTACCTGATGGCTCGCTCATGCCTATAATCCAACCTACTCAAGACACCCAAGACAAGAAAATTTGACACTTTTTATCTCTACTTAATCAACAATAAGATGGAACTACAGCTATAACTCAAATGGTACACCACTAATCATCCTAAAAGAAATACATAAATAAATAAATAAAACACTCACTCAGGGATAGCACCCACACATGAATTCAAACCTCTGGAGTAGCACAAAAAGAAACAAAGATACCACTCTCAAACACACTGGTCTCAAATATTTAAAACTTTCCGAAATTAATGCAAATTTTCTTAATAACAACTCTACTTGAATTTTCTGTCCCATCTTCTGCTTTACCTAAGTCTCCTGTCACACAAATATCTGATCTGTCAATTACTACCATATTTCTATCTCCGCTACACCATAAGTGTTTTTTCTAACTACGTATAAACATGCACTTAACAGGGGCTACTCTATTGAGTACCATAAAAAACAGATACCACAAAATTAACATACTTGAGCTGTCGATAATATTATGGACAAAAAGCCAATGATCCCTACCTACTTGGAAAAGACTTCCCTCTCATCATTTCCTTCTCCCAAGGACCCATATCATACAGCTATCCATACTGTGTTCTTTGAGTTTCTTAGATTCTGTTCTCACTGCTTATAGAACTATACATACTTCAGGACAAAAACCTCAAAAACAACCTTTTTGTTAAACCACCAAGGACTCCTTCCCCTGCTGCAGTACTGGTATGGTGTTCAAATGTTGTCCAAGTCCAAGCTTCCCTTCTCTCTGCCCCCGCCTCCCCACCCAAGCACTCCATAAACACAGCATGAGGATCATTGAAAACAAAACCATGTTTAACTGTATATGCCACTCCAGATTGAAAGACTATCATTTCCTGATTTTGGAATATTCACAAACTGAAAGCAAGAGAACTTCATAGAAACCTTCCTAGGCTCACAGGCAGTTGTTGCCAAGTTCCACCTGTAGGTTATGTCCTGCCCTGACCTGAGGCCAGGTCTTCTGCCTCACCTTCCTACGTAAAGTCTACTACATGCCCAACCCAACTTTTTCCCTTCCAGATTCTCAGCACTACCAGTGAATGCCTTTCTTACCCCTTAAAATTTGCCTTGATGTCTTCCAGGTCCGCTAAACTGCCATCCTTCCTATCAGCCAGGGAAGCAGAGGCTGAAATGGTACTGGAGCTGAGGAAAGAAACACAGGACTGCTGATGTCGGTCACCAAAGTTGGCTGGAGCCCACCTTTTCCTATTTGCCAACCATCTTCTCACAGATACACAAAGCTCTATGTGCCAGTGGTGGATGGCTTCTCACGTGTGCCATTGCTGCCATCTGTCCTTCCTACGCATATGTTCCCTTTGACTCAGCCCTCTCTGCTGACTCTGACCTTGTGATTTCTCTCCCTTCCTCCTCCTTACGAGGCCAGAAAGCATTCCCTCCAAGATGTGTTGTCACGGTCGATCCCCAATGTCCTCCTCCACGTTGTTACTGGTTCCCTACCACCCCTACCACCTCACCTTGACCCCATGAATGTTGCTGCTGAAATGCCCTGGAACGGATAGACTTATCAGCTTTCCTTCTTTTCCTACTGGCCCGTGGCTCTAGATGAGGTCCCTGTCCTGCTGTGACCACCTGACATTTGAAACTTGTACGGAGCTGAAAACTATGCAGGAACCCTGAGCCACTGGACCTTGAAATGAGTCCTGAAGGCTATATCTGGCAATGGGATTGGCTGCTGGAAAAGTGGCTACAACCTTACTTGATAGCTGCGGGTCCAGCTGCACTGCAATGAGACCTGGCACCATACATATCATAGTCATCTAGGGAAGGGGCAGACCTAGTATCTGAGCCCCACCTGTGGGAAGAGGCCAAGCTAGTCTTTGTGCTATATATGTCTATCTTCCCTTCAGGAACTGGCTTTCTATCCTCAAAGATAGGAACTGTTTAAAGGACCCCTGGAGCAGTGTTGCTTACGGGTTAAGTGCAGCAACCTGGAGACATGTGGTCTAGATTCCAGTCACTGTTGTTCTCCCTCAGCTGTGTGACCTTGGGAATACAGCCTGATCTCCTTGGTCCATTGCTTTATTATCAGTAAACTAGAAACAATGATCAGATCTTCCTCATAACTATTCTAACAGAAACAAATGAACTCATGACCAAGTACTTCAAACACTCCCTCGATCATAGCATATGGTAATATGCTCCCTGTTCTTACTGGATTCTGTGACTATTTGTAAGCACAGGGACCTTTTCATTGTCCATCTGTATTTACCCACTTTTTACAAGATGAGTGGACTTCTATTACCCTACCATAAGGCCACATCCTCTGTCTCTATAATACTCACACCCATGTTCACAGGGTACTCTACCACATGCACAAGTCTGCCTTCCACTTGGGTAACATTTACTAAAACTCCCTCATGTTTGTCCCCAGGCCTGTTCATACCAGTTGTGTGACCATAATGACTACACTCAATTATTGAACAAAATCATGAAAATGAATAGAAAAGGAAGTTGTGCCATTGAAACAGAAAGCAAATACTTCATTTAATGAGGTGCATGAACAAGAAAGCTGGCCCAAATAAATATTCAAAACCAAAGCACTCAGAAACAGAGCCAATCATATTGGACCAAAAGTTGACAGTAGCCAATAAGAAACTGAGTCAGTCTATATGTACTAGGGACAAGGCAGGGGAATACAGCATCCTTAGATAGTCTTTAATGCTCAACCAGGAAAAAGGCACTGGTTCGCCCACCATTCATTCATTCATTCATTCATTTATTCAATCATTCATCCATTCTTTGCTTTGTCCCTTTTGTGTATCCCAAATATTCTATCTGCCCAAGGCCAGGCCCAATTAAGAGATGGACCTACATCTGGGAGATAGGCCTTGTGCCTGCTCTGGAGGAACTTAAAGGCCAAATGACTTAAAAGCCAAATTGTGGGGGAAGAAAAAATAAGATTGGAATATAATTAGAAGACAAGGGGGAAGCCCAAGACAAAGCATGCGGTTGGGGGCAGAGTATGGGAGAAACAGCAGATGGCAACCCCCAAAATCTACCAGTGCCTCCCAGCAGCCCGAGCAGTTTGGAAGCTTGAGCCTGAACATCAGCAGCAATTTGAGAGTACCTGGGTGTCATAAATACCTTACCCTCTTGACTCTGAGCCATTGTCTGCTCCAGCTGAGACTTCTGGTGCAGACCCCATGGCTCCAGATGTCCCGTTGCCATCGTTCAGTTGTGTAGTTGATCTGTTATGAGAAGAGAAGCATTTCACTGCGATTGCACTTTGAGCTTAGCTATCTAACAAGTCTTGAGGGCAGGTCTCAAGGATTGGAAGCACAGGCTATTGCTTGCATCCTTTCATAGTTCTGACAACAGTCAAACCAAACCACAGTGGAGTCTAAGAAGTATTCCTGTGTTTTTTTCATACTTGATTGATAAGGAACAGAGACAAGAAACAGAGCAAGGTGGAAATTGTGTAGGAGGATAGCTGGAGGCCAACAGGGCAAGAGCCAAAGGGGCAAGGCATTGGACCAGGCATTCCATGTATCTGGGGTTCCCTTCCCTCATTCCCAGGGATCAGAGTTCTGCTTGGGACTCCAGGGGGCCACACTGGACTATGGGTTCAAATGTACCTACTACCAAGCTTTCGTGGAGGGAATGGGGAGTATAGTCATTGCTCACCAGATCATTGTTCCCTAGACAGCCTGGGGGGCAGGTTTGGGGGATGAGCAGGTTCTGGGCCCATCAGTCCCCATCGTGGCTCTGATTCATCATCTTTGACCCTCTGCCCCCAAATGTCTCCCTTTGTCCACAGAGAAGTCTCTGCTAGATGTTCTATCAATGTCTATACTTTGGTTACTGGTTCCTCTAAATGCCAACGTGAGGAACAGTATCTGTTCTAGTATAATAGCATAGAAAGTGAGGCAGCTTTAGGTGAGAGGAAGGAATCCAATGAGGGCCAAGACTTGGTTCCCTTGGAGTTCTTCCTGAGGCCTCCCTCCATTTCTGTTTCTTTCCTCACTCCCTCTTTCCCTTTCTCCTTCCCTCTCCTTCTTTGTCTTTATCTCTTTTGGCCTTTTCCTTCCTTTCTCCCTCCCTTCCTCCCTCCCTCCCTCTGTTCCTTCCTTCCTTCCTTCCTTCCTTCCTTCCTTCCTTCCTTCCTTCCTTCCTTCCCTCCTTCCCTCCTTCCTTCCTTCCTTCCCCCTATCTGTTTTTCTTGCTTTTTATGTGCATGTACCAGTACTAAAGTATGAACTCAGGACCTGGCTGCTGTCCCTTAGCATTTTCTCTCAAGGTCGGTGCTCTACTACTTGAGCCATAGTTCCACTTCAGTTCTTTTTTCTTTGCTGCTGCTTAACTGCAGATGAGAGTATCACAGAGTTCCCAAAAGCTGGATGCTCAGATCTTATGTCACTGAGTAGCTATGATTGTAGGTATGAGCCACCACTATGTAGCCCAAACTGCCTCTGAATTCGTAATCCTCCTACCTCTGTCTTTTAAATGTTGGAATTACAAGCATGCACCACAACATCCATCCTTATTAATTCTTTCAACAACTATTCACTGAACACCTATACAACCCCACGCAGCACACCAGAAATAGGCGTAGGCCCAGTTCCAGCTGCCGATCTTATAGCAAGGGCCATAGAGGCCTAGAGCTGGCTGCACATGGTCTTTGTGTTTGGGGGTCGTCTGTTCCCTGGGGTGCATTACCTTTTCAAATCCGTATTGAAGGTTTCCTCACCAGCTGAGTCTCTCTTGAGCCCTGCAGAGCAAGGTGCCTCCTTGTCTTTGTGGCCTAGGGAAGAACTGTGGAGGAAAGACGTGCAAGTTATTCACTTGGGCGCCACCCGCATTCCAGTGGAGTCAGTTACCTCATCCTCAAATGCCGGCCGTCTCAAAGGAACTTAGTTTCTCCTACCAATTAATTGCCTACTTCACAAAATGTCATTATTCATAATATTGACTGGGGGCCACACCCTATCCTTGCAACTTTCTATGCAATGCCAGGACATGGGCAGTATTGTTATATTCCCACTTTCCAGGTAAGCCACCTGGCATCTACAAGGCCTCAGTGACTTGTTCCAAATCCACAGATAAGAGGAAGAGCTGAAGCCAGCCTGACTTGGGAGTTCTGGACAATGTTAATTTATAGGTCAGCTAATCTAAATCTCAAGGCTCAACCTAGGCACTATTGGCTTTGAGGTTGTCAGGAAGTCACCTCCATGTCCATCATCTCAGATTCCTATCAGTACTCGCTGACACTGGCTATTCCCTCTTCCCTACCACCTCTCCTCCCTTCTGTCCCTTAAATGTCTCTGCTCCCCATATTCCTCCCTGTGCTACCTCCATCTGTTCTCTTTTCAATATGTCAACTGTCTCCCTTCGGAGAATAACCTCTCCAAATAGTTATCCATGTAGATTCATGGGAGGCAGTCTAAGGATGACACAGTAGAACACAGTGGAAGATAGCTGAGAGGGTGGAAACTTGGGTCCCAGGGGAGGACAGTGGGAATAGAACAGCAACACAAGGTCTGGGAGTGTAGCCTAGTGGTAGAGTGCTTGCCTACCTTGCAGGAAGACACGGGTTCAATTCCTGGGTAACACATACATAGAAAAAAAAACCGGAAGTGGTGCTGAGGCTCAAGTGGTAGAGCTCTAGCCTTGAGAAAGTCCAAGGACAGTGCCCAGGCCCTGAGTTCAAGGCCCAGGACTGGCAAAAAGAAAGCAACACAAGATAAAATTAGAAAATAATGTGTTGTACGGGAAGTTTGACAAGTAGGATCCAAGGAGCAGTATAACAGGACCTAGAGATACTGTTCAATTCATCTTAGATGCTACTTCTTCCAAGAAGCTTTCAACTGTATTCTCCCTGTTCTGCAGATTAAGCAATAATCTTCTATGTACAATCCTGCTTCCCTCCTAGATTGTGGACTTTACAAGTATCCTAGTCTTCTTTTTCCGGACACTGTAAGCCCCCATCCCAGCTTCCCAAACCTGCTCACAGGGCTCAGCTCACAGCTCCCAAACCTGCCTGCCTGCCTACCCCTCTGCTTCCCCTAGAAAGAGTTGAGCCCTTTCTACTCCATCTTAGTCATAGCCCTGAGATGGGGGGAAGGGAAAGTTGGTGGGGTTGAGGATACACAAAGGGAGGCTGACTCAGGAACCTTACCCACTTAGCAGCAAGCCCCACATGCAGACAAAGCCTTGTCATTTGCATCTATCTCTCTACAATGGTATAGAAGAGCCAGGTGCGAGTGACTCATATCTGTAATCCTAGCTACTCAGGGTGAAATCTGAGGATCGCAGTTTAAAGCCAGGCTAGTCAGAAAAATCCACGAGACTCTTATTTCCAATTATCCACCCCAAAGCCTAGAGTACTGGTGTGGCTCAAGCAATAGAAAACTAGCCTTGAGCAGGAAAGCCAAGTGGGAGCTTGAGGCCCGGAAATCAAGCCCCCTTACCAACACACACACACACACACACACACACACACACACACACACACTCACACTCACGAAAAAGAATAGTGTAGAAGGAAACAGGGTAACAGTAGGATCCTCCATACCTCATGCCTTCCAGTTCTGGGGCCACCAGGCGAAGTCCTGCCCTGGGTGTCAAGATCTGCAAGCGGACAATCTCATCCCCTCTCAAGCTGCAGGCCAAAAGAGAAATTGGAGGGTTGATGCTGGGAAAATCCTTCTGCTTCCCCATCTGTGCAGCATCCAAGGACCTTCTTTCTCAGGTGCCTCTTGGCTAGTGAGTGGAACAGCCATGCCAACCAAGCTCCTTCTTTTTTTTTGCCAGTCCTGGGCTTGAGCTCAGGGCCTGAGCACTGTCCTTGGACTTTCTCAAGGCTAGAGCTCTACCACTTGAGCCTCAGCGCCACTTCTAGCTTTTTTCTATGTATGTGGTACCAAGGAATCGAACCCGAGTCTTCGTGCATGCTAGGCAAGCACTTTAACCACTAGGCCAAACTCCCGGCCCCCAAACTCCTTCTTTTGGTTTGGCTTTTATCTGCTCTTTAACCTTGAACCTTCTGGGTACTACATTTGAGCTTAGGCCCCTTACCTTTAGGCCCCAGAGGAAGGCATAGAAAGGGGTACACACATGAGCCTTGGACTCCCTCAGGCACAGCAACAAGGCCTACTGGGTAGAAATCAGACCATCTCTGTGTGGCAATGAGTACAGGATGGGCTTGAAGTAGAGTGGGAGTTGACGTATTATATTGTCCTTACAAAGAAAGACAGCATCCTGATATGAAGAAGGACATTTGGATACAGGCAACTGAAGGAGAAGGTGGTGATGTGAAGACTAAGGCAAAGACTCACAGGAGTGAGACAGGTCACACGCCAAGGACTGCTAAGGACAGTGAACAACAAAATCTAAGAGAAAGGCCTGGGGCAGATTCTCCCTTAATATCTGCACAAGAGCCAGGATTCTGCCAACCTCGATAAGACTTCTGGCCTCTCATATGGTAAGAGACTACATTTCTAAGGTTTCAATCCACCCACTTTCTGGTATTTTGTTACCGAGTCTCAGAAGATGAATTCCAAGGCCTTTCAAGCTCTCCTTACCTGTTGCTCCATACAAGCCCCACCACCTTCCCAGAACATAATCTGCAGAGAGCTCAGTGCACTATGAACTTTTCATTTGAGCTGATTACTACAGAAGGCTAAGTACATTCTGGAAGGTTACATACCCTTGAATACCAGGTATCACCTGAAGCCCCAAACTGATCACTGAACACTCCCTATATCCTTGCACACATATGGGGATGGAAGTGACAGTGACCTGTGTCATAGAGTGCATTAACCCACCCTGACAGAAGGCGGGGAGGGAGGGGGGGTAGGGAGGGAAGGGACATTTTCTTCTCAACAGAAGATCATCATTGCAGTTCCTCTAATTGCCAGAAGGGGGCAATACTAGGCTCTTTCTGGAAGTTCTGAGAACCAGGAGCATGCAATAACACTGCCCAGACAGTATGGTAAACATTAAAACGCAATATCCTACTTATTTGGGACAGTCTTGAGTGGACATTGGTGCTCTCCCTATGTTTTGCATGGAGAAAAATAAAAGCAGTGAGAGATGAAGGGCTTGCTCAAGGTCACTCAGCTAACTGGAGGCAAATCTGCAGTTATACCTTATGCCAAAAGCCATGCACTTACTGTTCCTTAAATACTAGTCAGGTTTCATCATCAGGTCAATACCCTAGGACTAGAACCAAGGAAGCTGAGGCCCTGCACTGAGTCTGGGAGGGAGAGAGCTCAAAAAGCATGACCAGCACAGTGATCTGCGAGCTGCTCAATTCACCCGATGCACTGCAGTCATGAGAAGGTGAGCTTTGGATTGACATGCTACAGTCAGGATTAGGAAGGACATGCCATGGTATTGCCCTCCCTCACTCTGCCATCAACCTGCTTTGTTACTACCCAGAGTTGGTTGAATCACCCTTCCTGCTTGGGCTTCTCAGATGGATAGAGAGTCCAGAGCGGGACATGGAAGAACCAATGGTGAGTGCCTGACCCGGTGCAGTATCTGATTTATGGAGTCAGACAACAAGACTCTCCAGAGACTCAACATCAGCCAGCTGCTCAACGGAAGTAGCTGTGGGTTTCATATTTATTTTTGGCTGCAGAATTTGAGGGAAAAAACTGTCCAAGGCATCAAGCTTAGCCTACTATTAAGATCTTGGACCCATACTCTAGCTTTTCTAACTAGTTACACTCTTGACAAGGGAAAATTCCTTCTGTCTCCTCTGTGAGAAAGCTGTGGTCTCTAGAGTGTTCTCTAATCCGGCTTGGGCTCAATTTCCTAGAGCCACACAGGCAAAATAACTTCGCCTCTCAAATCTATCATGTAGCACTTAAATTTCCACCTATTTTCTATTAAAGGCATCTTAAAATTATTCTTTTTTTTTTCAAAAGATGAAGACAGGGACCGGGAGTTTGGCCTAGTGGTTAAAATGCTTGCCTAGCATGCATGAAGACCCAGGTTCGATTCCTTGGTACCACATACACAGAAAAATAGCTAGAAGTGGTTTTGTGGGTCAAGTGGTAGAACTCTAACCTTGAGAAAGTCCAAGAACAGTGCTCAGGCCCTGAGCTCAGGCCCACGACTGGCAAAAAAAATAAGAGAAATGAAAAATGCATACTGTTTTTTGTTTGTTTGTTTGTTTTTTGCCAGTCTTGGGTCTTGAACTCAGTGCCTGGGCACTGTCCTTGAACTTTGTCAAGGCTAGCATTCTACTTCTTTGGCCACAGCACCACTTCTGACTTTTTCTGTGTATGTGGTACTGAGGAATGGAATCCAGGTCTTCATGCATGCTAGGTGAGCTCTCTACCACTAGGCCAAACTCCCTGTCCCTGTACACTATTTTGAGATGACGTTTACAAGAGGTGTATGTTACATTGATACAGGGGTCTGAGAGGACTGTAAGCTCACTAGAACGGTCCCAATCCAGAATAATTAGCATAGGAAGAAAAGCTGAGGATGGATATGGAGAAGATTATGTGAGAACACAAAGAAAAAGTAGCCATCTACCTGGCACGGTGTGAGGCCTCAGGAGGAATCAAGTCTTAACACATTGTGATCTTGGATTACAGTCTGTAGAACCATGAAGAAGTTTCTGTAGCTGAAGTCATCTAGTCTGTGATGCCTGACCGTGGGCAATGTAGCCCCATCTATTACTAAGGCTTCTAGATACTGTCTGATAATGAGCTCTCTGCAATTCTCTTTTCTAAGCCTTTGAAGGTTCCTTATGGCTGGGTGGTCGTGGCTCACAACTGTAATCCTATCTCCTCAGGAAGTTGACACTTGAGGATTCTGGTTCAAAGTCAGCCAGGAAAGTCTGCAAGACTCATCTCCAACTAACCACCCAAAATCCAGAAGTGGAGCTGTGGCTCAGAGTGATGGAACAAGACCCTTGAGTACAAAAACTCAGGGACAGTATCCAGGCTGGGTGTTCAAGTCCCAGGACTGGCACAAACAAAGGTCCCTTATGGATGAGAGTTCTGGTGGGAGGAATAGGATAGCCAGGGTCAAGGGTCACATGTCTGAAAGTGGTGGTAAAGTTCAAGTTGGAAGGTGTTAAATGACTCGAGGAGGCCTATAATAGGCAGTTGTGGTCCAGGAAGTGACTCATAGGGATAGACTCTCCTTTTCTAGCCTCAGGTGTTTGTCAGAGTGTCACAGAGATGCAGACATAGGCTTGGACAAAGCTCTCAATCCAGCCAGGTGCTTTCACCTGCAGAAACTAGGCAATGGCGCTCCCTGGAGGACTTAGCACCATTCAGTGTGAAGTACAAGGAGGTATTGATGGTTTTCATCTGAAGACAAGAGAGCCCGGGACACTCAGGGCTTAGAAATCAGGGCAAATCACAGCCACACCTGCAGTGAGATAAGCAGTACTCCACTTATCCCAGGCCCTGTCACCCCACCTCCAGATCTATTCTACTTGGCAGGCCCATCCAACTAGGCAGGTGGGAAACACCTGACCAACACACAGGCCAGAGCCATCTCTTGGCAGAGTCCAGCTCCTGGAATCCTGACTTCCAAAGGGTGGGGCGAGGCGCACTCCCCATGCATCCGATCTGCCCCTATCTGCAATGGCAAAGAGGGCAACTGTGAACACTGCTAGGGACTGCAGAACTTCCTTCTCGGGCAGACTGAACTTGGCCTCCTTATAGCAGTGTCATGAGCAAGGTGAACAATTGCAGTGGTTGCTCATCTCAAACCCTCAAGTTGGTACACTCTCTTGGGATGCTTTGCTGCCATGAAGCTCAGCAGTGCAAGGGTTAAGGTGACACAGATAAGTACTAAACAGACAACCTCGTGCTCTCTCCTGAGAGGTAAGCTGTTTTGCTCTTTTCAGTCCTGGAACATCCAGTCAAATGAGCTCTTACTCATTTCTGCACTGTGTCCTGTTATTCTGTCGCTGGACAGGTAGGGACAGTATCCTTAAGGCCCAGTAGGAAGGTAGCATGAGCTGGGTTCTCTAGCATCTGAGTGGCACAGATGAGTGATTCATTACCTGCTCAAGCCGGAAGTGGACCTTGTCAGAGCAGATGTGTGCTGGCTCCCCTCAGAAGGACTATCCTCATCTACCACCTCAACCCTGTGGGCAAGAGGAAAAGTGGCACTTGTGGTCATCTTTGTTGCTCTGGATCCTACTGGCTCCAGTGCTTTCAGTGATGCCCAAGTGAGGTGGTCCCGAGGTGGTCACAAGGTGGCTCAGCTGGAGAACACAGGTACTGATACATACACAGATAATTGAGGCTCCTTGGAACTTGTGATTCTTTTTCTTCCAGTCCTGGGGTTTGAAGTCAGGCCCTGGGCACTGTCCTTGAGCTTTCTCAAGACTAGCACTCTACCATTTGAACCACAGCACCACTTCTGGCTTTTTCTATGTATGTGTACCTAGGAATTGAACCCAGGACTTCGTGCATGGCTAGGGGAGGACTCTACCACTAGGCCACACTCCTGGCTGGAACTTGTGGTTTTAATCACATCTGAAAGTAAGGTCTTTGGGGATATAATCAAGATCAAATGAGGTTACATTGATTAGAATGGGCCTCAAATCTAATGATCGCCAAGGGAGATCGGGACACAGACACACAGAAGAAAGAAGGCCATATGAACACAGTGGCACACACTGGAACAACTAAAGTACAGGCCAAGGCACAGCAAGGATTGCTGGCAACCACCAGAAGTTTTCTCTCTTGCTGACTCAGGAAGAGATCAACCCTGCCAACACCATGACTTCACACTTCTACCCTCAACAGCTGGAAACTATTCTGGTATTTTAAGCCTCCTAAATTGTAATACTTAACCAAATACAGTTAGTACCATTGACACTCTTCATTTCTGTTGTCTGAAATTGTGCTCACTATATTCTAGGCAGTCTTTCTGGTCATTCACACAGCAAGGCAGTCCCTCACCTGGACCTATGACTAGCTGGGTCCTCAGACTGGGACACAGCATGCTGGTCCTCTTTGAATTTCAGTTCTCATCTTATAATACAACATTTTCTTGAAGACCTTCCTTGTCCATCTAAGCAAAGATCCCTAAAAGATTCAAGTTTATGGATGTTTCTTCACCCTCTCTGCCATATTTTCATCATTTACAGTGGGACCTGTCTCACATGACACCCCTCCCTCACTCTACTAGAATGTCCTGATATCCTGTTTGCCCTTAAGGACTCTTTTCCAATGTCAGAGAATGGCTCTTGATAGCTGTGGTCCTGAGTAAAAGCAGAGAGCATGATAAGAAGCAAGTAGACTTTTGCTGGGGCCACACGTGTGGCCTAGTGGTAGAGTGCTTGCCTAGCATACATGAAGACCTGGTTTTGATTCCTTGGTATCACATACATAGAAAAATCCTGGAGTGATGCTATGGCTCAAGTGGTAGCGTGCAACCCTTGTGAAAGCCCAAGAACAGTGCTCAGGCCGTGAGTTCAAGCCAGGATTGTAAAAAAAAGACTTTTGCTGGGATCAAGAAAGATGCTTCCTGATGGATCTTGGCAAATAGAGCAAGGGCACCTGCAAAGCTCAGCTAGTCAGGGTGCTGAGTGATAAGTTTGTGGACAAAACTCTCTCTGGAAGACCAGAAATTAGGTCAAGGGAATAACAACTACTTCACGTTCACATTCCCAGAGTGCCTCTGAAATGCAGTGGCTCCATCTTGTGTCAGAGACCCAGCTTCATTAACTATTGGCCTTTTACAAGTTCTTCTCAGGGACAACAGCCCCCTCTCCCCCACTGCTAACAGGCAACCTTCTTCCATGGCCAGTGACATCAGGCTTCCGATGCTTTCCTCCATGACACTTACCTCTTCGCAATAAATGGGGCCTGGATCTCCTGGGTAGGACTTCTGGAAAGAAAGTAGAAAGGCATATATCCGACAGAGCCTATAGTAGGGACCTCTCAGCCACTTTATCCCAAAAAAACTCTTAGTCTCCCTCCTATCCCCAGTATCACAGCTTCCCTGATGAGGGTAGCCAGATTCCATCCATTTTCTGGGAAGAACATCTAAGAAGCTGAGAAGGTTCAAATAGGAGGGTACTCGAAGGTTATTCTTTCAACCCAACCTTTCATCAGGCAAAGGGACTGGAGGCCTGAGGAGAAGGGAACTGTGCTGGAGCATGGAGCCAGTTGGTAGGGAGCTCAGGCCTGTGGGCTGCTGGCTTCCTTGCTGTCTAACTTACCCAGTGGTCTTCTTGACTGCCGACAGAACATATGAGTGCTCCCGGGGGGCTGTCTTCCTCAACACACTGCTTGCAGCCTCCGACCTGGGGCAGCATGGGAAAAGTGTTCAACTGTGCCAGTATAGTTTGGGATGTCCTGAGAATGAGTCAGGACCATCCCATGGAGGTGAGGGAGGAAGCCATCATGGCCTCTGTTTCAGGGACCGGTTACCAAGCACACAGTGTGTCCAGCCCTGCCCTGCATGCTGACAGTCCCACCTTGACATGTAGGTGCTATTATATTTTCTGCAAGTCACTGGGCCTAAGGGTACTCTACTGACTTGCCTAAGAGTACACATGTAACAGATTGCAGAGTAGGCATTCAAGGCAAAATAGGTGCTAGTTCCTGCGCTTTTTACCTGTACCACTCAGGCATCAAGGCTCACGCTATTGTGGTTCCTTCCTTATGATTGTCACTCTTCCAGGGTCTTCCTCTAGCAAGGGGACATTACCATACTCCTGGGCCACAGATGGGCCAGCAGAGCTATGGATGGGTCAGCAGATATTGGTCCAAAGCAGAGCACCAGTTTGTGGGTAAGGTTACATTCAAAATTCCAAAGCCCATTCCTGCCTCCCAAGTGCAGTGCATGGCTTGCCAGGATGCTGTACATAGCACAGATTGAGGGTGCTATGCACAGTCCCTCTCCTGGGATTCTTTGTATAATATTCTCAAGATACTTTCAAACAAACTTACAGAATCTCATGAAGAACATACAAGTGAAGCGTTGCCTGGATCTTCATACACCTTGAACTCATTGACAACCTATGTGTCGTATGTTTTTCCACCCCAACTGGTACAATTCCTGTCAGCAGTCTGTATAGTCAGGCTCTTGTTCTGCCCATGAGGGACACCCTTACCTCCGTCTTTGCTCGTCTGATGAGAAGAGCACCTCGTCCTCCTCAGCTCCTGATGTGGAGCTACGCCTGATGTTATATGGTGCCCTGAGAGGAGAAACAGTCATGGTTCTCATACTGACTGCCCCCCTGCTCCTTATCACAGGTTGCCACTCAGCATGGTATTGGTTTTTGACATCTATTGCCCTTATGGCTTTAGTTCATGCCACATTTTCCTTCCTGAAAACTGGAACTCCTCCCTATTTCCTCCCCTCAAGGTCCAGTTCAAGATAACCACTTCCCTAGAATGATTGCCCATTTACTCCATGACACTGGATGATGGGGCCGAGGGACAACCAATATAAAGCTCCTGGGAACTTCAGGGAGTACTCATAACTTAATTTTGGGTCTCCGTCCCTAAGTTGTAGCCTCAGATAGGAATCTCAAGGGAAAGGGATGGTGGTATACAAAAGGCTCACATCTAAGAAACATGTTAGAATTAGAGAGAAAATGATCATATCAGCATGATGCCAGGGCCTGAAGCATCTCAAGGATCATCAGGCTCTCAGGCCATCCCAACTCAGATTGAGAGCCTCACATTTAGTGGGATACAAAAAAAAATCTTGCCTAGTAAATACAACCAGCCAACGACAGCCTTATGGTCATAGCCCCTTTCTGCACATCAATGTAGGCCTAGAAAATTTTTTGTAGTCAAAAACGGACTGAAGCCAGGCATAGTGGTGAAGGCTGTGTCCTCCTCACATGCGGGAGCCTGAGACATGAGGATCCGAAGTATAAGGCTCGCCTGGCTACACAGCGAGACTTTGCCCCCAAATTTGAACAAAAACCCGTATGTATAGTTATCCAGTCTTATGGGACTGTGGTTGGCTCTAGGCCCCAGCCACAACCAGCAAGGGATGTCAAATCCATGAGACTAACTTGCCCATTTCTTTCTTAGAGCCAAGTGCCCAACTCCTCTCAGTAGGCTCAATAACTGGGCACAAAATTTGTGTCTGGAAGGGCATACTTACAGCTTCTTGTAATCTTCAGTGGTCATTTTGTAGCCAGAAGAGGAGGAGCGGGGAAGGCCAAGATTACCTGCTCCCATCAATCCAGTAGCACTAGAGAGGCAAATAGTTCTCATGTGCCCATCCATAGGCTCCCTCTGCTTCCCAGAAATCATGTGATAGATGACTAGGTGCGGGGCATTGGTAGCCTTTCCTCTTTGTTGTCACGTCTGGAAGACACCTCTTGCCAACAGACTCACTGAGCTTTCAGGAAACAACAGCCTGTGTGTCTTCTTCCTATTCTCAAGTGTCCTGGGCCTCTCCTTTCTGATAAAGCCCCACTTGTGCCTCACTCCAGGAGCTTGGCTATTAATGCCAATGCCCTCAGAATATGCAGTGCCAGCTGTTAGGCCACTGGACCTCTGGCTCTACTCCTCACAGCTGTATTCACATGCCTGTGCCCACACACTGCACCTGCTGCTGTTGGAGCCAGTCAGGGTATTTTCCCACACAAACCCTCACTTGCAGGAGATAGAGCCCTCTCTCTGTCATGAATCTACACAGGGCTCATGCCTTCCCACCAGCCAGCAGGTGGGTGTCCCCATGCAAATACCTTTTTGGAGCTCCATTGGCCTTAGGAAAGTTCTGCTGGGGCTGAGATGAGCTATCTATGGGTTTGGTGAAGACTCCCCTGCAAAAAAAGCCCAGATGGTGTTAATTCAGGAGGGGGCTCAAGTGACCCGGGAGGGCAGGAAGGGATCTCTAGTCACTTACCGGATGATATAACCAGTAGAAGCTCTTGTGCTTGGAGGCCTGCCACGAGAAAAGGAGGTAGGAAGTGAAATGAGGCCCCCCTGGGAGGCTCAGATCACTCTCTTTTATCTTATTCCCAAGTGCATGAAAGGGTATTAGCTCATGGGTATACAGTGTAGCAGAACTGAGGGGGAGCTAGCTACCCCATACCCTTAACCCAAGTGCTCCCTCCATCTGTTGCTCTCAGTCTCTCCCAAGAGTCTGTAAGGATGACTCTTTTGTGGCCAGGTCTAGCATGGCCATAACTCATGGTAGGTGCCTACGAATGCATGTTCTATGGCTGCCTATTTACTGCAGAGGTGTCTCTCCCAAAGTCCAACGTCTTCCTGATCTGCCAAGCCCCGTATGCTCCTGCAGGAGAACTCTTCTCAGTTCTGCTTGCAGACAGCGCTCCTATTCTTTCCTCTCAAAGTTGAATGAGTTCAAGCTAAAGGTTCTCCATAACTTCTATGTTTGGGCTTGGGGATAGGAGAGCAGGGCACCTCCAAGGAACCTTCTAGCAACAGAAAGGCTTTGGAGTGGAACAGTAGGGTCACTAAGTGGAACTAAGGGTAATGCAGAATTTCTGTGTTTGACAATGTCATCAAGTTGCAGCAACACTTGCAGTGAGATCCATTCCAGCCATGTGGCACTTATGAGTGCCACATCTGAGTGCCTTCATCTGAGCAAATACCAGGCACTGAGAAAGCTAGAACTCTGGCTGGTTGATCTTCAACTCTGTGCCAATGCTGCCCATGGCAGTTCCCAGTTCTCTCCTTAGAATATAATCCTTTACTAGCCTTGAGCAGGGATGTCGGCCCCTAAAGAGAGGATGTAGGGCTCAACAAATACTATAGCCTATGTGCTGGACAAAGGATCTGCCAGTGAGTTAGAATGTGAGTGACACCAGCTGCCAGCAGTTTGGAACAATGACTGAGCCTGTCATTCAGGAGAGTTCCTCCACATGCCAGCAGGAAATGCCCACACTTCTGATGGAAAAGCCTTAAAACACAGGCAAGTTCCATGTGGCCAGCTGTTAGTGTGAACTTACGGGGCCGTTGGAGCAAACCTGTAATTCTTCCCTGGAGGGTTAACTGGCGAGTGTGCTCAGCAGTCAGGACTGCCTGCAGGTCTGTGTCACACAGGTCAATCAACAGTACCTGAGAACCCTCTGAGATACGATCACATTTTCTACAGGGCAGAGTTAGAAACCCAGTCTTGTTAATAATTTCTATCCTAATTGCCATCTGAAGCCATAGCTGAGAAGGCAGCTCAGCCCCACTGCTGCTGCACTGCAAGGCTAGGGAGTGTACACTGTCCCTTTCCCGAGGGAGAAACTCAGCAGAAAAGCCCAACGTGTTTATGGACTCCAAATGACTTAGTGTATGCCTTGCCTGTCCCCACTTAGTTCAAGCTTCCTATGTGTCCCCTGTGGCTGGTCCATTCTCTCTGCTGCACAGGAGTCTTTGGGGGTCCCCCTACATGGTACTACAAAGTACTAGGGCACCACCTCTTACCTGGTCTTTGAGACCTCTCCAGCTGATGAAAAGGATGTGGCCCTATTCCGGCATGTGGGCAGCTCTCTGTGGGGGAGAAGAAGGAGGGCCTGTGAAAGGCTGACTCCCAAGGTTCCTTGGCACCCTACACCCTGTGGCGTCTATTCTAGAAGCAGCCTGCTGGTTGCCTCCATTCAAACCTCACCTTCTCCTTCCCAACATTCCTCCATGGCTGCATGAACATGTATATGCCCTGCTGGCTGGTAGCTTTCCTGCTCTGTGACTTTAAGTCTTGCCCTTTGTGGGCTTGCTTTCGCCATGCCCCATCATCTCAGACTGGCCAAAGGCCTCATGACCTGAGTGAGCTCTAAGGGAAAGCCAGTCGGCATCCTTCCCAAAGGCTGAGGCACCATGGATTGTACATCCCCACTCCATTGCTGCCATTCTCCTGGACTTACATGGTACGGCCCTCGGATTCATCCTGCTTGGTGATCCAGCTCTTGTCCCCCTTCAGTATGGTTCGAACTTTCATCTGCTTCAGGACATTGTTGCGCTCCTCCTCACCTGGAGGCAGGGACTTTCCTGGCATGGGCAACACCAAACAACTTTAAAAGGGGAACCCTAACCCCAAGGCTCTACAGCATCCTCTCCATCCCTCCCTCTGCTCCCTGGGCAGCACTCCTGGTTCTTGTGGGTTATGGGAAACAAGACAGGTATAGCACCTTGAAGCCCACACTTACCTTTGGTGCTGCCTCCCAGAGCTGAGATACTCATGGTGTTTACTCTGCAATTTCCTTCTCAGTTGATTTGATTGTAGCTCCTGGGAAGAAAGGCAAGCATTTACTTGTAACTTCATACATTTGCAATGGCTTGTGGGTCACTTCTGTAGTATGGCTATGGCTTGATCTCTAGGGGTTCATGTGTTGGAAATTTGGGTTTCCCAGTGTGACAGTAGTAAGGGGTGGTGGGACCTTTGAGCTTAGTCACTGGGGAGGGGGTATTTCCATAGGAAGAAATTGTACCTCTTATGGAACCCTAGTTATTTCATATGGCTGATTTGTTCTCAAGGAGTGAGTCTGGCTAGGCCTCAGTCTCTTTCTGGCTTCCCATCTCATTGTATGAGTTCATCCTCTTACACGCTGTCTTGCTATTATGATGCCATCAACCAAGAGATCTTCAGCAGATCTGAGTTGGATGCCTACACCATGCCAGCCCCAGAACTGTGAGATACAGCAACTTTTTCTTTATAAAGTTCCCATCTTCACATATAATATTATAGAAAGAAAAAGAAGAGTAATAGAGTCATGATGCCATTTGTAGCACCAGAAGATCAATTGGTCTCCTTTGCCCTGGGGTGACAAGAACTGCTGGAGTCCTGACGGGAAGCCAGAGGCCAGGGAAAAAGCACTTTCTGTACTTAGCACTGCTGAGTGACACAACCACCTAGGACTGCTCACCTGGAGAGCACAGAGCTCTAGAGCTGTCAGAAACTCTCTGTTCAACTAA
>NC_143547.1:103874418-103934418 GCF_031878675.1 Megascapheus bottae | reverse complement strand
TGAAACTTGGGGCACAGCTTGAACCAAAAAGAAAATTGGAGGGTGGGGGAGGAGAGAGAGGTTTGTATGTAGTTTGAAACTTTTTGGGTTCCTCTCTCTCTCTCTCTCTCTCTCTCTCTCTCTCTCTCTCTCTCTCTCTCTCTCTCTCTCCCTCCCTCTCCCTCTCCCACTCCTGGACCTGAACTCAGGGTCTGGGCACAGGGCCTGGGCAAGGGCACTATCCTTGAGCTTTCTCAAGGCTACTATTATACCAGTTGATCCACAGCACCAGTTCGGGCTTTTTCTGTTTATGTGGTACTAAGGAATGGAACTAGGGGCTTCAAGTATGCAAGGCAAGCACACTACCACTAGGCCACACTCCCAGCCCCATTTCATTTTTTAAGCCAATTGTCCTCCTGTCTCATTCTGATTCATTCATAAGTTAAAATTATGGCACTTGGAAGCATCTGTGTCTGTGCATGTGTGTGTGTTGTCACACTACCTACTGTTGGGAAATTCTAGGCTTTGTTTTCTGTTCATTTTTCTCTATGAGATTGTTAAAATCACTACTTGTTTTTTTCAATATTACTATTATTTTTTATTTTAATGTATAGAGGGGTTATTGTTATATTTTCCACACAGTAGGTGCATTGCTTCTCACACATTGATACCCTTTCTCATGTTTTTGTCCCCATCTCCACCTCCCCACTCCCTCCCCTCATCTTTTTTCCCCTCCTATTTCAAATAAACTAATAAACATACATATAATATACTATGTAACAAAGTCAGATACTGTAACAATATGAGATTAACCAAAGGGCAACACAAAAGAAAAGAAAAAAAACATAGTACATTAAGAACAACAGTCATAATTAAGCTCTTGTTTCTAGGTCCTGGAGGTCCATTAATTTGGCCTCATCTTATATGGCCTTATGTAGCTAGGGTCTGATGGTAATCCTCTGTTAGGAGAGTCCTAGGTTTGTACTAATTATGACAAATGAGGGAAACCATTGAGCCTATGTTCCTTTGGGCCTGGCTTACTTCACTTAATATGACTTTTTCCAAGTCTTTCCATTTCCTTACAAATGGGGCAATGTCATTCTTTCTGACAGCAGCATAGAATTCCATTGTGTACAAATACCCCATCTTGTTGATCCACTCATCAACTGAGGGACATCTAGGTTGGTTCCATATCTTTGCTATGATAAATAGTGCTGCAATGAACATTGTTGTGCTAGTGGATTTAGTATGCCCTAGTTTCTGGATGGTTGGGTAAATGCCAAGTAGTGGAATTGCTGGGTCATAGGGGAGCTCTATGTTTAGTCTTTTGAGGCACTGCCACACTGCTTTCCATAGTGGTTGAATGAGTTTGCACTCCTACCAACAGTGTAGTAGTGATTCCTCCTGGCCACATCCCCTCCAGCATCTGTTATTATTCATTTTCCTGATCCTGGCCATTCTAACTGGAGTGAGGTGGAATCTTAGAGTTGTTTTGATTTGCATTTCTTTTATGACCAGAGATATTGAGCATTTCTTCACGTGTCTATAGGCCATTCTTATTTCTTCTTCAAAGAAGACTCTTTAAGTCTTTGGCCCATCTTTTAATGGGATGGTTGCTTTTTATTTTGATTTTTTTCCATATATTTTTATTGTAATTAATAGAAAGGTTACGTTATATTCAGCAAATAGAAGGTGCTTTACTTCACATACATTGATACCCTTTTTCGTGTCTTGGTCCCCACTTCCCTCCCCCACCCCCGCCCCTCATCTTGGGATGGTTTTTTCTTTGAAGATTTGTTTTAGAGAGAGTCAGGTTTTTTAGCTGTAGGTATATTTTAGATATGAGGCCTTTGTCTGTTTTATGGTTAGTGAAGATCTTCTCCCACTCTGTAGGCTTTCTATTTAACTTGCTAGCCATGTCCTTTGCCATACAGAAGCTCTGCAATTTAATGCAGTCCCATTTGTCCAAACTTTCTTTAATTTTTTACAACTTGGTTTTTTAATTAAAGAATTTATTAAGATTGATTTTTACATCATATTTCAAATGTCATTTTTAACAAACAAGTATTCAGGAAGGGAATCTCTGTATACAATCACTGGCACTAGATTTTGGAACAAAATTAAAATTAAGCTGAGGGTTTGTATGACATAAGTACACATGGTCTTGGAGAGATAAACCTAACTATACAACTTGGTTTTTTTAACTTGAGTTTCTGTCTTTTTCTTCTGTAGATTTTCATTTCACTGTTTTGTATTATTCTTCTGTTATTTTTCCATGTGTCTTATTTAATCATAAAGGGACTAAATAATGTTTATTTATATACCTTTGACTTTATGGCCCCACAAAATAAAGTTTTGCATTATTGCTTAGTTGCCCTAGTCTTTCATGTGTGAAATAAAATGGATGTGTTACAGTTTAAGATTTGTGATGTGTAAAGAACTTGAATAAGATAGAGATTGTGGCTATGTTGACAGTTTGCCAGAATAGAATTGGAGAGGAGGGAAATAAGATTGCTACTGGTAAAAAAAAACTATTCTACACATAGTATGCATGCCAGTACTGAAACAAAGAAAAGTGGGAGCTAAACACTAGTTTAATCAGTCCTAAGAAGTTACTCAGATATTGCAGTAAGATTAATGAGAGCAGAGGGTTAGAAAAGTAGGTGGCATACAAGTTAGATGAGCTGGAGGTGGAAGGCATTATGAGTATCTTTTTGTAAAATGAAGAATTGAAAATGCACTGGGGAAGGACTTCGAAGGCAAAGATGACTTGCAAATATAAGTCTTAGAACACAAGAACGCTCAGAATTTGGTTTAGCAAAGTGTATTTAAACCATAGCATCCTTCTCTTGTGGTAGGGTATGCTGGGTTTGAGTGGCTTGTGGCAAGAAAGATGTTAAATGCACAGTCAGGATCTGTTCTTATGTATATAGTTTGGATATAGGATATGGATTGACTCAAGCAACATGACCAGTGTCCAATTTCCACATTTTACACCAAGGATTGGACCTAACATGTAACTGACACCAAAGATGCTTAAAAATAATAGCGCTTTGAGGTTAGGCCTTTGATGAACTCTGGCAAAGATCCCAGGCAAAGAAACAGCCCTTTGCTTTGTAGTATCTGTGAAGGAGCACCTGGGATGCCTTTCTCCAAGAAAAGTTCTGACAAACTTGCACATTTCCCTAACAGGGGAGTTTGTGGCATAATATCCACTGATATCTGCTGCTTTCTACTTACTGAGATGAAGACATTTCAGGAATTCCCACTGAAAAAAGGGATTGTATTAATATGCATGGCAGGGGCTCAAATGTTCATGATAAATTGAATTTACACAGGTAGATTTTCTGGTAATGTCTTCTTCTAGGTATTTTATAAGTGTTATCTTATTTCATCTTATTTTATGTGCCAGTCCTGGGACTTGAACTCAAACCCTGAATTTTGTCCGTGAGTGTCTTATGCTCAAGACTACCACTCTACTACTTCAGCCATAGTGCCAGTTCCAGCTTTTTGTTGGTTAATTGGAGGTAAGAGTGCAATAAACTTCCCTTCCTACATTGGCTTTGAACCATGATCTTCAAATCTTAATGATCTTCAGATCACAAGTAACTAGGATTATAGATGTGAGGTAGTAACACCTGGCCTCTTATTTCATGTTTGTAATCATAATTCTATTATCTACATTTTTCACTGAAAGGAAGGCCTTTAATACCTAAAAGAGCCGATGTCTGGTAGATACCATTAGCTTTTTGTTCTGGCAGGTTCCAAAATTTATTCTTTATGTTTTATAGCAGCTTCCTTCATTTAGAACTGTGTCTTTGTTAGGCTAGCATTCATTCATCTATTCGCTAAACATACTCATTGTTTTCCAGGCCCATTTCTATATACAAGCATTCTCTGTGAGCTCTGTATTCAAAACCTCAACAACCCCAGATGGAAAAATATTTTTTTGCCCATCCTGGCATTGATAGCCTGAGTACTGTCCTTGGACTTTCTCAAGGCTAGAGCTCTACCACTTGAGCCACAGCACCACTTCCAGCTTTTTTCTATGTATGTGGTACCGAGGAAAAGAACCCGGGTCTTTGTGCATGCTAGGCATGCACTGTACCACAAGGCCCCTGAAAAAATATTTTTTAAAAACTATATCTGTGCTGAATATGTGCCAACATTTTCTCTTATTGTTTTGTCAACAATCTAATAAAGCAATTCTTTGTATGGTATTTACATTGCATTTTCTATTGTAAGTAACCTAGGGATGATTTAAAATATAAAGGAAGATTTTTGTAGAGTGTAGGCAAATACAGCCTTATTTTATGGGGGACTTCAATATCACAGATTTGGGTATCTACAGGAGTTCCTGGAATATATCTCTCCCTGCCATAGATATTTGGGTACATTTCTATATCTCTAAATTAATAAAATCCAAATCTGATTTAACAACTGATTTAAGTTTGATTTAATGATTTGAAAGTTCACTCTGGTTGGAGATGATCCTTGTCAGAACAAGAGATGAGTCAGAAAAATCACTTAGGGGCTTTTACAATAATTTTCATATGAGAAGATAAATCATATTGTATCATAGGAAGTAGTTTTCCACTGAATATGTTGAATAAAATATCCATAGACTTGCTGAGAGGTTAGACATGGATCTTCAGAAGAAAAGAGCACCCAGGATCACATCAGTCTTTATTCTGAACAAGTGGATGTGATTGATTACTGTTACGGGAGGTGGGAAGAGTTAAGGAGTAGTATTCACAATAGTCAAGGTATGGAAACAACTACAACTGATCAATGAAGGAGCAGGAGTATGTGTGTGTATGTGTTTATATGCACACACATGTGTGTAAATACAAGGACCTTTGGTTTGAAAATGTTGGCTCTAAAATGTGGGTTGTATTGTGTTCTGGAAATAGCTGCAGATATGTAGGTTTTAGGAGAGATATGGAATGGAAACATAATTTGCAAATCATCAGCTTTATAGCTACCTTCTTTTCTTTTTTTATTGTAATTAGTAAAAGGGTTACATGATATTTTCCAGATAGAAGGTGCATTAATTCACATACATTGATACCCTTTCACATGTCTTGGTACCAAGACTAGCTACTTTATTTTCAATCCTGCACATTGTCTCTTGAGTAAGGCAAATGGGGAGCATAGCTATTTGCTAATTTGGGTATGTAGTCACATATTTTCAGAATTGAAGTATATGCCATGACGCCATGTTCATTCATCACCCAGAATCCATTTCAACACCATCATTGTTTGAGCCCGAACAAGGGTCACCTTCTCTTGTTTCACCGTCAATCTGTTCTTACCACAGGCACCTGAGGTTGCGCCATAGCTGGTAACAGGCCAGAAGATACCAATATTCTTTCATGCTCTGTCGCATTGTGTGAACACATAATGCGTGTCTACATTTGCAATGTACTTTGTCTTCTTTAAAAACCAAGCTTGATTTTATTTGACTCTGGTATATTATAGTTCATTATGTCCTTTTGCTGTAATTTGCAGGTTACTCATTAGACATATATGCACTATATTTGTATGTTCATGTGTCTACTATCTCTGTATGCTTATATAATATAGGTAATCATGTATTTATTATAATCATTATTACCCAGAGTAATATGACCACTTTCTTCTTTCTCTCACATTTCTGTTTCAGTGAAACAATGCCTATTTTTATTTTTATATTTTGCCAGTCCTGGGCTTGAGCTCATGGCCTGAGCATGTCCTAAGCTCTACCACTTAAGCCTCAGCACCACTTCTGGCTTTTTTCTAGATATGTGGTACTGAGGAATCGAACCTGGGTCTTTATGTGTGCTAGGCAAGCACTCTACTACTAGGCCAAACTCCTGGCCCCTGAGAAATTGTTTTGACTATGTCTGTCTACTCATGGACTATGACTTTCTGCTTTTGTGTCATGGTAGTTGACTCTGTAAACCAAGTCACTTGAAGTACCACTGTTATCAAAAAAGACAAATTTGCTCCTATATCATGAGAAGAACAAATATAGAAACTACATGTTTACTTCAGAATACACCTTTAGCTACATGAATACAATCACTTGGTCATGTTTGAAGCATTTAGTTCCATGGTCACAATTTTCACTTTGCACAGTGTGCTTAACTGAAACCTACCTCATTTATTATAATAAATACTTCCAGTACCCTTGGGATAGTATTTTATTGTGTAAATATACCACATTTTCCTTGGCCATTCACTCACTGAAGCGCGTCTGGATCAAGTTCATATTTTGCATAATGGCCATGTTAATGTACTTTCAGAATCCTTTCCAGCACTGTTTGTTTTGTCTGCTTGGTAACAGGCATCCTAAGAAGTTTAAGAACATATCTGTTTTTTGTTTCCACTTGCTCTTCTCTGATATTTACTTAAATTGAGCATGTTCACGTAATTTTGGCCATTTATGTCTTCTTTTGTGAAGTATCTTTTGAGTTATTTATCCAATTTCTTTTTAAACCTCATGAATCCAGAATGTGCTACTAACTTTATATATAAATGCAACTTTTCTGATTTTTTTTTGCGAATACTGGGACTTGAACTCAGAGCCTGGCACTGTCCTTGGGCTTTCCTCATGGCTAGCACACTACCACTTGAGTCACAGCACCAGTTCCAGCTTTTTCTGTGTCTGTGGTACCAAGGAATTGAACCCAGGAATTTGTGCACGCTAGGCAAGCACTCTACCACTAGGTCATAATCCTGGCCCCACTTTTATGATTTTATGAAACAAAATCTGTTGAATAGTGGCAATTTCATATGTTACAACTTAATACTATGATTTTCCATGTTTGATGTAGACATCTCATTGTGCCAGAATTCCATCTTCCCCAGTATCATAGTGTTTTCATACATGCATGCCAGGTTCTTGCAGAAAGCCTACTATAGAATCCACATGGTTCATTTAGAAGGAACTGTCTCAATTTTTCATCAAAGTAGTTTCTAAACCTATATCTCCTTTATATATTGGTCTCTCACATAGGTTTTTATTTAAAAAGTTTATATCTCTAATTCCCTCTAAAATTTAGCTTATGGATACAATTGAAAGAGAATATAATTTGGCTGGAGTGATACCCCAGATTCAAAGAAGTTGCACAATTTAGAGGCAGCAAGGAAGTATAATTTACTTATTTGTTTTTACTCTAAGACTTGGGTAAATCTGTAGCATTTCAGTCTATAAAATAACCCAGCATATAGACAATACCAAATCACTAATTTAGTATTGCTACAACCTACTGACTTATGTAATTCTGTACCAGGATTCCAGTCTTCGATTTCATCTTTATGTTTTGACTCTTGTCTAAAAGAGCTAATTTGTTCTTGATTATCTCTTCATGGGGAAACATTGTATTCTTCATAACCCATACTGTCTTATAGTTGGTTATTTTCTCAACCTGAGAAAATAGTCTATATACTCAGTACTCCCATGATGAGAAACAATGTCCAAATGCTATAAAGAGAGTCTAGATCTTAATATACTAAAATTTTGCATCAGTTCACCAAGGCTAAGTTCTTTGTGACATTAAAGGTCTAACAAACGGTTTAGAGGAAGACACAAAAAAAGACATTGACAGACTATTTTAAGCTGTGGGATAACAAGATGTAACAGGCTCAAAGTTGCTCTGCAATTTATGTGCTCTTAAGGAAGACAAGGGGAGAAATCATACATATTTTCTTGCTACTGTCTTCAAAATAGGTATATGTTTATAGTGAATTTTGATGTCATTGATAAGGTGGGAAAGGGGGCTATCAATGAAGAACTGAATAATTGGATACTAGCAAAGTTAGATAATAATTAAATGCAGTTGTCTAAAATATTTTTTACCTTTTCCTTTTCCCTCTGTTTTTTACCCTTTTATCCTTTCCTTTTCCCTCTACTATATATCTCACAGGACTTTGCAAGTTGGTACCTAAGAAGATGATAATCACACAAATGTTTCGCTTCTACACAATCAGACTGGGACTTCTCTTCCTGATTAATTTTCTTCCTGGAACTGCAGGCCAAGGAGAATCAAGACGTCAAGAACCTGGGGACTTTGTGAAACAAGACATCGGCGGGTAAGAATACTTAATCCATGGAACTAATGGGGACTCTGTTAAATGCTTGTCTAATACAGTATCTCCAGAATATTTTCCTCAGAGGAACCAAAGAACTCTGGTCTCTGACACTTACATATTATATTGCCATTAGGGAACAAAGCCCATCCCTTCAGATTCTCAAAGTGAAAGAAAATCTCAAAATTCTTGGGCAACTTCTTAGCCTGTGCTTGACTTCCCTCTGTGAAATTTTAGAGCAAGTCTTGTCAGCCTTTGGCAATTAATTTTATATACACTCTTTAAATATTCAAGTGGCCATTTTTGTTGGTTCTGGTTCCTTAGTATTTAAATATAATTGAGATTCCATTATGTTTAACTTAAATATATTCCCATGACTTTGTTTTCCTTTGTATTTTTTACCAGTCCTGGGGCTTGAACTCAGGGCCTAAGCACTGTCCTTGGGCTTTCTCAAGGCTAGTGTTCTACCATTTGAACCACAACACCATTTCTGGCTTTTTCTATGTATGTGGTACTGGGTCTTCATGCTAGCCAAGCACTCTACCACTAGGCCAAACTCCTGGCCTCCTTTGTATTCTTCCATCTGGGAGAAGTGGTCTGATTTATTGGATGTACTTCCTTCTCACCCTTTTCTATACCTATTGTGGCTGAGTTTCAACTCCATGATTCTAAGGCAATGTGTTTGGCCAAAATGACCAATGTTGGTCTCTGGTTAAAACAACTGTCTGTCCCCTTTTTAGTAGCACATAAAAATATTCAATGTTACTAGATTCTCCCTCAGCTTTTTTATTTAATCAGTCACATGGCTTGAACTCTGGGCCTGGGCAAAGTTCCTGAGTTCTTCAGCTCAAAGCTACTCCTCTACTATGTTGAGCCACAGTGCCACTTCTGGTTTTCTGGTGGTTTACTGGGGATAAAAGTCTCATAGACTTTCATGCCTGCCCTGGCTTTGAAACTTGAGCCTCAGATCTCAGCCTCCTGAGTGGCTAAGCATGAGCCACCAGAGTCTGGCCTTAACTTGTTTTTATAACATAAAATGAAATACACATTTAATATGCATATACACTGTACGTCTCCTTTTGACTCCAAAGACATGCTTCCTAACTACTTACTAGATTCTCTCAGAAGAGCATGACACAAGCTTCTTGAGCACATGCTTTATTGTGAGAATGTTCTCAGGAGAAAACTACAAGTAAATAAGGACAGCAAAATAGGGAAAGGGGGAAAGTAAAGCAATGGAAATACCTTAGTTGAGATGAGGAGGCCTCAGTTTCATCCCACAGGGAAACAGGAAGCACAAATAGTCTGATGAAATAGTTCTACCTGGAAGCAAGGAGCCCAGGCTTTGTGCTCACATCAGTTAATTTCAGCAGTCCTTCTTGCGCATACCGAACACATGGGAACATATCCAAATTCTTAGCCATAACTGGAGGCTGGTTTCACTGGGCCAGTAAAGAAGATGTACTTTATATTTCTTTATCTTCCTCCCACCAATCCATATGTTTCTCAGCATTCTTAAACTTCTTTTAAAGAAAGGTTCTATCTCACCTAGGGAATCAAATTGCTAGAGATGACCTCCTGGGCTTGGAATATTTTAGTATAATACAGAATATTTTATTTTTTGGTAGTCTCTTTTGTTTTATATTTGGCTATTATGGCATATCTTTGGAAAGCATGCATCATGAAGCAAAATATAATTGTTTGTTCTGATATTGTAACTTGAACATAGGGCCTTGAGTTCTCACTAAGATTTTCTGCTCAGAGCTCATATTCTTCCACTTGAGGCATACCTTCAGTTTAAGCATTTTGTAAATACAATTTAATTTTTTGTTGGTCTTGGGGCTTGAACTTTGGGCCTGGACATTGTGCTCTACCACTTGAGTCACAGTGTTACTTCTGCTTTTTCTGGTGGTTAATTGGAGATAACAGTCTTTAGTACCCGTGCTGGCTTTGAACCTCGATCCTCAGATACCCTCCTGAGTAGCTAGGATTACAGGTGGGAGCCATCGAGCCCGGCTAGTTTTACAATTTTGCTGGTTAATTTGAGATAAGATTCTCATGGAATCCTGCCTGGAATGACTTTGAGCTCTGATCTTCAGGTCTTAGCCTACTGAGTAAGCTAATACTAGGCATAAGCCACCAGCAGTAATTCCAGGCAGAATTTATTCTGAGTTACAAAAAAATTCAATATCCTGACTCTGTTTTTTATCAATATTTTTTACAATAATCTCTAAGGTTGAGATCTTCAGAACTGGATTTGTAGTTTCTTAGAATCTTGGCATATGTATCTCTTTTTGTTATTCCTTCCACTAGAGAAAAATCGAACCAATATTGTGTTACAAATTCCTCATGTATCTGATTTCATGGGCCATGATATATGTGATAAATAAGTAGAGCTTCTAAATAAAGGAACCTTAATTCAAGGATTGAAGCTTTTTTTATTTTAACTATGAAAATAACGTTTTCTAAAAATACATTGCTTATTTACTTACAATTCTAAATGAGTATTTTGAACATAAGAGGCCTTTCTCTTGATGGTTTTTGACTCAAAACATTCAGTACATTTATTTTACATCTGCTCTTTTATTTTTATCTTCATCCTCAGTGTTAGTTGTCACCTTTCCTGTTTACATTGTTTTTATTTTACGTCCTGTTAGTGCTTAGAAAAACAGATTGATGAGCATTTTAGCAATTATATTAAGAAGCAAGCCAAGAAAATCGTGCCTGCAAAAGCAGAGTGAGCTGTCTGGTTTTAATACAAGGACATAATGACTGCGTACTTCTTAAATTAGAAACATTTTCTTTCAAGCTTTATAATTCATGCTTTGGAGGAATGAGATTACTAAAATTTGGCTCAGAATGTTAGGATTGTCACTCTATTTGTATTTACTCAAAATTAAAGGGACAAATTTGACTAAAATATATAGTATATGTATAAGTGTTTAGTGGCTCTGACGACAGTATCTACCAGTCTGTATTTTATGAAATACTCTGAAAGATTGTAATGTAAAGGAATTTTGATCAGTACTTTGGGGACAGTTTCTGTTTACAAGAAACTGGCAGAATAGCTAAAAGGAAGAGACTGTGGAATTTGAAAAGGATAGAAAAACCCACAGATAACAACTCTGAACTCTCATCTTGTATTCATGGAGAAACTAAGGCCTTGAAGACACACTGATTTTTCCTTAAACTTCCATATCCTGCATAGAGCACAGGGACTGTATCTCTCTTTTCTTTGCATTTTTCTCTACATTCTTCTGTTATACTAAAATATATCTATGCTAAAGGATTTGAATCAGAAAATTAATAGCAGAGCTAGGTCTAGAGTTCCACTCTCTGATTCCCTGTCTTGTATAATTGAGGAAATGCTACATTTCTTACATTTGTGTTTACCTGTCGTGCATTATGCTTATCAGAAAATTCAAACTGGGGGCCGGGAGTTTGGCCTACTGGTAGAGTGCTTGCCTAGCATGCCCAAAGGCCCCGGTTCGATTCCTTGGTACCACATACATAGAAAAAGCTGGAAGTGGTGCTATGGCTCAAGTGGTAGAGCTCTAGCATGGAGAAAGCCCAAGGACAGTGCTCAGGCCCTGAATTCAAGGCCCAGAACATGCAGAAAAAATCAAACTGTGTATGTGAACAGTGCTAAGTTCAACTATCATGAAACTGTATTTTTCTGGAAGCAATGAGGAGATGTCAGTAAGTTTATAATTGATTGACAAATAAATGTCAATCCATTATGTGTCAAAAAAGTGCCAAATGAAACCTATATCTAGGTTCTGGAATTTGTTGAATCAGTGGGATTCAAAATAATAGAAATGAGACATTTCAATTAAGTTTATTGGTGAATTTAAGAAGGGATCATCATAAAGATATAGGGTAGGTATTACCTGATGACTGTAACTATAAACCCTCTATTCATTATCCCAACAATAAAATACAGTAAAAAAAAAGATATAGGGTAGGTATAGGGGAATCACAAGAAATAAAGCAATTGTCTAAGGCAAGCATGTTTTGTCCAAGATGGTGAGACCTTTAGTAGAAGAAACAGCTAGCCAGAGGAAATTTTATAGGGAGAAAAACCCAGGAATTATATGTCTAGACTTTACCCTCTTCTAATTTTTAGCCAAGGTGGATACAATCAATTTGAAACCAGATGGTATGGGAGTCCTGTTAATATAATTTTCATAATTCAGTCTTTTAAGAAAGCATAGGATCAAATCAATAGAGAATAGATAGATTGAAGAGCAAATGAAATCCACTGGGGATAGGCCTCATACTTAGACATTGAAAAAAGAAAGAGTGCGATGTTTGTGGAGATATAGGATTATATTACACTTTTTTTCCATCCAATTTATTTGGTGGTAGCAAGGACAGTGGCTAATGTTAACTGAAGAGGATTCTTGTTTTTTTTTTTAACATTTTTTTATTATTATAAAGGTGTTACAGTTACATAAGTCAGGTAAAGAGTACATTTGTTTTTTTTTTTTGCCAGTCCTGGGCCTGAGCTCAGGGCCTGAGCACTGTCCTTGGACTTTCTCAAGGCTAGAGCTCTACCACTTGAGCCTCAGCACCACTTCTGGCTTTTTTCTATGTATGTGGTGCTGAGGAATCGAACCCAGGTCTTCGTGTATGCTAGGCAAGCACTTTAACCACTAGGCCAAACTCCCAGCCCCAAGAGTACATTTGTTTTTGAACCATGTCATGCCTTCTCTCAGTTCCTTGTTTATCAGATCTGCCATCTGATTTGGTATTAGCCTGTCAAAGGTCGAAGTATATGCATCTTGGAATTTGTTGGCTCTATCCTCTTATGCTCAGAATAAACTAGTGAATATAGTCGTGCATGTATTAATTACTATATGAAATCTAAGTATTTGAAATCTAAACTCTTCTATTTCCATGCAATAATAATCACACAATGAAAACATCATTACTTTTTGCTTTGAAACATCAAACTTTAATATTCAAAATGAAATATGCCTGAGAGACTATCCATTTCTAAGCTCCTACTGTAGGCAGGGAGAAACCCCTCTTGGATTATACTTAATCATTAAGGGAGGAGTTTGAATTTGTAATAAAGTGCATTACTAAGACAACACATAGCTTGAAGGGTGGATTGAAGCCCAGTATATCTTCTACTGCCTGCCAGCAGAGGATCCTAGCTATTTCTACTAAGCAGCTCTCAGATTTCCTCTATACTTTCTTGTCTGCTTATAATTTCATTTATTTCAACTATTCTGCAGATGTAGTACACTCTCACAGGTTGCTTCAAACTGGATACTATCTTTTGTCCTTTAACTTGATTTGTGCATGTATGGTGTGTGTGTGTGTGTGTGTGTGTGTGTGTGTGTGTGTGTGTGTGTGTGTGTGTGTGTGTGTGTATGTGTGTGTGTGAGAGAGAGAGAGACAGAGACAGAGAGACAGAGAGACAGAGAGAGAGACAGAGAGACAGAGGGAGAAAGAGAGAGACTCAGAGAGATATTGAGAGAGAGATAGTGTTGCTAGATAGACTAGATTAGCCTTGAACTTAGATTCTTCCTTTAGCCTCTTGAGTGCTCGGATTACAAGTATATGCTAGCACAGCTGGATCCTAACTAGATTTATTGAAAATCACTTTGTGATACAACACTTCTTTATGGTTTTCATGTTCCATCATGTTAGTTTAAACTTTGTTTATATTGTTCTTGCTATGTGTGAAGAACTTTTCTAAATGTTTTATATAAATAAATTTGTCTATAGTTCTTATAAAATGTCCAATAGCTAGGATATACTATTATTTTTGTTTAGTGATAGAATATGCAAGGATGTTTATGTCTTGTTTCTTGGATAGTGTGCAGGGGATGTTTCTCTACTTTTCCTACTTTCTCTTGTTATACTAAAATAAATCTCTGCTAAAATCAAAAATAAAAAAAAGAAATGGAATATGGAGGCAAAGAGATGCCAAGTAATACCCCAAACCATCCATAGATAGGCAGTGGAAGAGCAAGGTTTAAAACTGAGACTCTGGCATTAATATTCATCCTCTTAACCAGTCTAGTGATTCACTGTGTATATATTAGTACCGGTAATAGGGCTTAGTTCTCAGCTGTAGGATACAGGGTTTAAACTTTTTTTGATGGGTCATGGGGCTTGAACTCTGATCTCAGGTGCTGAGCTCTTCAGTGAGAGGCTGCCACTCTAGCCCTGGAGCCAGAGCCACACTTTTGGTTTTCTAGTGGTTAATTGGAGATAAGAGTCTCACGGACTTTAGTGCCTGGGCTGGCTTTGAACCGAGATCCTCAGATCTCAGCCTCGTGAGTAACTAGGGTTATAGCCGTGAGCCACCATGCCCGGCCAGGATTTAAACTTTTTTTGTGTTTTACTTTTACAGGCCATTTATGTCCCCTAGCATGTGAATCCTTTCAAGTTTAAAGCAGAAATACAACCTGAAGTGTTTTGGATCTTTTCTGTCCCTTTATGCTTTTATGTCTCTGCCTGTAGAATTCAGGATAATCCTTTTTATTATATTTGGTCATATTTAATTCATTAATTGCTCTGTGTGTGTGTGTGTGTGTGTGTGTGTGTGTGTGTGTGTGTGTACAAGTATGGGCACTGGTACCAGGGATTGAACTCAGGGCATTGGCACTGTCCCTGAGCTTTTTTGCTCAAGATAGTGTTTACCACTTTGAGCCACAGCTCCATTTCTGGTTTTTGAGTAGTTAATGGAAGATAATGGGAGATAAGGGTGTCACAAAGGTTCCTGCATTTTCTGGCTTCAAACCAGAATCCTCACATCTCAGCCTGCTGAATAGCTACGGTTAAAGACTTGAGCCACTACTACCCAGCTACTGTATTGGTTTTTGGATCTTAAATACTTACTGTGTCAGTTACATGACTGGTTAGCCTATGTTAAGATGCACTGATACAATTTTCTTGTAGGACCTGGAAGAACAAGAAATATATTTTCCCTTTAGTAGTTGGAAGGTAGAATTTGCCCCACAAGACAAGGCACACATATGAGGCTGTAATAAAGCTGCTCATGTCAAACTTGGAACACATGAGTCAGGTGATAACTTTCAGGACTCTCTATTGTAAGCCCGTTTATCACCAGGATTGATGGAGAGGTTTTGAACTGGTCACTAGCTCACTGCGTTGATCTTAGTTGGGAGTATGGAGCAAATAGCGAATAATGGTAGAATAGAGACTAGAATTGTAGTTTTTCATTTATTCTTTTATGTTGAAGTTCTTTCCTCCAGGAAAACAGAATTATAAATGGTCCTCAAGCTGACTTGTGTACACTCACTTAGTAGAAATATTGGTGATATAGGACTCATAAACCAGTACTGTAGTTACAATCATTCAAATGAATTATGAAAAATAGACCTATGTAGACTTGCTCGGAAAACTCGGAATGAAGGACTTAGTGTTTATTTTAACTCAGCAAGTAAACAATGTGAACAGGTGGGAGGCATGGTGAGTGGGTGTGTCTCAAGATGAGCAAAGAGCAGCTGTCCTTTGGGGATGGACTATATGCTAGCTAATTTTTGTTGCTGTGAAAAATACATGAGGAAACAAATTAAGAAGAAATGATGTATTTTGGCTCACGCTTTCAGAGGTTTGAGACTACAGGCACTTCACTCTATTTCTCTTGATTCTGTTCAACAGGAGACAAAACATGTTAGGGAGTATGTAGTAGAACAAAGGGAGAGAGAGAAAGAGAGAGACAGTGAGAGACAGAGACAAAGAGACAGATAGGCAGAATGAAAGAGACCCAGACAGGGAGGGAGAGAAGAGACAGAGGTGGGGGAGAAGACAGAGGAAGAGAGGGTCCTCATTGGTCCATCCTCATTATCCAATCACCTCTCAGTATGGCTGCCAGCTGGTGCACAAGCAATATTTCTGCCCTGTGGGGATCAGATCCAAGCCATTTATGAGGAACACTGCACTTACCGAATAAAACACATGAGAAGTACTAGGCAATAGAGAAATTGCTTTTGGCTCTGGTCTCCAGTATACAAGTGAAGTAGTTTAATTTTTAGCTGTAAAAATATATTTGTAACATATGAATGTCGCACTAAGTAGTTAGAATTTTATTTGGTAGGCCATGAAGAATTATGACTGGCTTTGGAGGAGTACAGAGTTATGATCAGTCCAGTAATTTAGAATTTTCATTATTAAAAATCTATTTTCCCCTAGGAGATAGATATGCATTATTAGTGAAAATGGCTCTCCTTTAATGAAGTAAATTCCTCTTCTCTTTGTGTTGTTGTATAAGCTGCATCAGCGATTCCTGTTTTCTCCCCACATAAACACACCAAGATCCTTCTTGAGATTGACTTAAGGCTGTTATTGCTAGCATTCTATACGTAATGTCTACAAGGTCAGTGAACTTGACTTTGGCCTATAATTTAAATGTGCATGTTTTACAAAGGCTTCTCATTGCATTATCGGATATTTGGCAAGAAATTAGGGAAGAACATTATTTGCAGAGCAATTTTGTGTTTTCTTAATTATATTTCTTCTGAAAGTGTTCTCAGGTAAGGTATTATTATGCCTATTTTATACATAAGCAAATATATCACCATCTAAGTAAAAGAGCCAAACCAACACTCTAGCCATTTGAGTAATCCTGTGAACTTACTACTAACCCATTTTGGGGGCTACAAAAGTGGGTAAACTTCCTCATTTTCACTCATGGTTTTCTTTTATTAATATGTACTAATTTTACAGTTTTCACACTTGTATTTCATATATGTACATATTGTACATTTGCCAGATCAACTTCCTCTATTGCTCTTTGTTTTTACCATTCTTTGACCCCTGTTTTTTTCAGAGCTTTCAATACTGTACCTTGTGTCATTGTCATAGACACAATTTATTCATGCATAGACACGAGTTATTTTCATATTGGCTATCTATCACTTCTCTCTCTCTTTCTCTCTCTCTCTCTCTCTCTCTCTCTCTCTCTCTGTCCTTCTTCCTATTGTACTGCAATAGTCTATATATAGATTCTGCATATGAGAGAAAACATGGGGAAATTTTCTTTCTGAAACTTACTTCACTTACTGTGAGGATCTCTGGTTTCAACTATTTTTTTTCTTTTTTTGGGGGGGGGGGCAGTTCTAGGTTAGCTCAGGGCCTGAGCCCTGTCCTTGGGATTTCTCAAGGCTAGAGCTCTACCACTTGAGCTTCAGCACCACTTCCAGCTTTTTTCTATGTATGTGGTACCGAGGAATTGAACCCAGGTCTTCATGCATGCTAGGCAAGCACTCTACCAGTAGGCCAACTCCCGGCCTCAACTATTTTTTTTCTGTAAGGACATAATTTCATTTGTCTTCATGACTGACTCAGTACTGTGTTATAACCATTCCATGTAATCAAATCCCATTAATGTAACAAATATATGACTTAGAATGATTACTTTCTCTAATTGGTTTTGTGTCTTAGGCTTGTCATTTGTAAAATGAAGAGAAGCAATCATGTGTATTTTCTTTTCCTTTTTTAACCTGTCCTGGAACTTGAACTCAGGGCCTTAGCACTGCCCTTGGGCTTTTCCTTAAGGCTAGAGCTCTACCACTTGAGCCTCAGCACCACTTATGGCTTTTTTCTATGTATGTGGTACTGAGGAATTGAACCTGGGTCTTCATGCATGCTAGGCAAGCACTCTATCACTAGACCAAACTCCCAGCCCTCATGTGTATTTTCTAATGTCCTAAAGAATCCTGACATACTATATTTTTTCTATTTTCCAAAACTCCTTTTGATAGGTACCAAGTATAGCACCTTATATATTTCAGAGTTTAGGTTAAAGTAACTTTCAATTCTGTAGGTCAGAGAACTGAGTATTCAAGTACAAAATGGTAGAAACACTAAGAATATTTTACAAACAATATTTAGCATTAACTTTTAACTTGAAACTTGTTGTGGCTGAAATCTGCTTCTTACATGTCAGCAGAACCACAGGATATGGAAACATAGTCTCATGAAAGTTACCACCTGTAAGAGGCCTGCCACAATATAGTAGTCTTATGCTTAGGGACTATTGATCTCAATTTTAGCTTTCCCATTAGCTCTTAGATTGATTACAGAATTATGAACACTGGCTTTGAATAAATGTACCCAAAATAGATTATCTCTGAAACCCTGTGGTTTCTACATATTCCATCATTTTCTAGTAATGCAATGTTTCCCAGTCAATTCATAGACCTTTTACCCAGGAGTTGAATTAGACTAACAAGGTTCAAGATACCCCTCAATGAAAGTAATGGAATGAAAAAAGGTTTGCATGAAATCAGTTAATTTCCAAAAGCTCTCAGCCCAAACCATGTCTTTATTTCACAGTATGTTTATATTTCTCTCTTCAGTATATTGTGTAAACTATCCATATGTCTTTTGAGACATGGGATTATCAAATTTTTTTCTTGTTAGAATTTGTACTTAAATAAAAGACTGGAACACAGAAACTATCATTTAAAAAATATGAATACAACTAGAATTCTTCCAGCTATAATACAGTAATCTTGGCAATTTCAATATGTTGTTTCACATTATTACAATGTATCAGTGAAGCTGATCAGGATAAATTGTACACATATGTAGAAATGTCATAATGAAATCTCTCTTGTACAGCTAATGTATGCTAATAAAAGTGGATCAAAAAAAAACTCTATTCCTGTGAACCCTCACCAAGTTCTTCTGGGCCTGATAAGGTGGGAACTGAAGAGTGGAATGTTCAGAAGATCTTTTGGAAGAAAACAGAGAAGTAGAAGGTAGCTGAGGGATAACAGAAAACCAGAAGCTTGGATTATACTCTTATTTCTTGGCCTATACTAGCAAAATTTGGTTTTGTCTTTGAGTTATTTTTTCTCATATATAAAACGAAAAGGATTAGGGACTCTGTAAAGATGAATCTATCTCTATACCGAGGGAATGGGAATAACTTGGGGGTTTTTAATTGTCCTGAACTATTGTTTGGACTCTCCATGAATGGATGTATTCAGACATAGAATTATTTCCTCTTAAGAATCATTTTCTTTTTACTTTCCATGCTTTCCACCAGACTCTCTCCCAAGCATGCCCCAGACATTGCTGATGACAGCACTGACAACATCACCATCTTCACCCGAATCTTGGATCGCCTTCTGGATGGCTATGACAACAGGCTGCGACCAGGCCTTGGAGGTCAGTCAGTCTTTTAACATCGTCTTCTTCGCCATTTCCTTCTAAAAGAGTCATAAGTGGCCCTTAGTACTATATTGGCCAATGAGGACTGATTAGAGGTTTATTGGTTTTAATCCTTTATTTCAGTGTTGATCTTTCCAGTCTGGTTTTGGAAAGTTCTAGATTCCACCTGGAGAAGTTCATCTTTAAGGTTCAAACAAATCTGTTTCTAGAATAAAATACTAAGCGGAGTGGTTCGGGGAGAGCTGGGATATCCATTTACTCTCAAAACCCAGTGCACATGTCAGTTTGACACTGTCAGTATAGCAATCTGATAGCTAAGTGGGATCTTAGTTGACTAACAGCTTAGTATAAGCACTAATAAGATCACAATACAACAAACGCATTATAAAATGTTATGGGCTGTGTTGAAACTGAAAGTATGTAAGGTTTGTGAATGTCTATTTTCCCAAACCATTTCAGAGTTATACATATATATATATATATAGTGTTTTTGTCTCCTAAATAGTTCATTGTTTCTCTCTATAAAATTATTTTACAAAATTATACAATAAGAAACTCATAAAATGTAACCTAATATTCATTTCTAATTTGTACTCCATATTTAACGGGGCCGGGAGTTTAGCATAGTGTTAGAGTGTTTGCCTAACAGGCATTAAGAACCTGGTTCAATTTCTCAGTACCACATACAAAGAAAAAAAAGCCAGAAATTGTGCTGTGGCTCAAGTGGTAGGGCTTAGCCTTGAGAAAGCCCAAGGACAGTGCTCAGGCCCTCAGTTCAAAGACCAGGACTGGCCAAAAAAAAGTATCCTTTGAGGAAGCTGGGTATAAACTCAACCATATACTCATCTCATCGCATATAATCATTTGAAGAATCCCCCCAAATGCCACTGGGAGATGGTAAGAAACTTTGGCTGTCAGATCATTGAGAGAGTTTATCCTTTAAGGAAATTACAGAACTCCAATTACTTCCTATTTTTACTTCTTTGCTTGCTGGCCCACTGTGAAGTGAATGCTTTGTATAGCCTCCTGCCATGATGTACTGCCTCACAACGACCTCCTGAGCAAAATGGAGTTAAAGGACAATAATTGGAAACTTCCAAATATGTGAGCTCAACTAACCATTCCTCCTTTTAGGTTGCTTTATCTCACACATTTGTTACAGCAATTGAATGTGTTCTTACATACATCTAAATACACATATGCAAAGCTAAACCTATTCAGATTGAATTTTACAACCTATCGAGGCAAAATTGATTACTGAGAGAAGTTAGACGCATAGTATGTTAAAAGAAAGATGATGGGAAAATATGTATCATTCTAACATCAATCAGAAAATATATACACAAGGACAAAGAATATTCTTGGTAGTAAATATCAGTCCATTATAACAAAGGGACCAGCTCTTCGAGAAGACACAACAACCCTAAATACTAATGTACTCATTGCCAGAGCTTGTAAACAAAAGAAAAGTGAGAGGGAAATGACTTCTTTAACCAATTACAGATTTCAATGATTTTTCCCACTAGTGGAGAAAGTACACAGGAAATAAAGGAATTAGTAAAAGGAACTACTTTAATAATCGATTTGATCCAGTTGGAATTTATAGGATATTTTTTACCACCAATTGTGAAACACTCATCAAGGGAAACCTGGAGCATTTACCAAGCTGGGGCATCTTCTGGCTCATACCATCGTAAAAGAATTCACAATGTCTGGGGCCAGGAATTTGGCCTAGTGGTAGAGTGCTTTGCCTAGCATGCACGAAGACTCAGGTTCGATTCCTCGGTACCACATACATAGAGAAAAGCCAGAAGTGGTGCTGAGGCTCAAGTGGTAGAGCTCTAGCCTTGAGAAAGTCCAAGGACAGTGCACAGGCCCTGAGCTCAAGCCCAGGACTGGCAAAAAAAAAAGAATTCACAATGTATGGCCACATCAACAATATTAGAAATCAATATGAGAAATATAGTTAATAGCTAATCTTCAACTAGTGAGAACTTAATGTTTCTATATGACCTATGAGTCACAGAAGAAATCAAAAGGAAAATTTAAATCACTATCCATTAAATTAAATAAGAAAATCATATAACACTAAATTGCCATACAAAAAATGATTAACTTCAAAATTGAACTAGCTAAGATATTGATTTTGTTATTGATGTATGGATTCAATAAATTCCAGATAAAATTTTAAGAAGATTATTTTCATTAACTGTACTGAGACTTGAACTCAGGGTGTCATACTTGCTCAGTTGGTGCTCTACCACTTGAGCCATGCCTCAAGTCTAGCTTTTTTGCTTAGTAATTATAGATGTATGTGTATAATATAGTTATAACTATATATGATTTATACATACATAGGTTGGTTGACAAATTGATATATATGGTTCACTGATTTTTCCACCAAGGTTTTAATGCCAATTCCTTGGAGAAAGATACTATTTCAATACATGATTTTTTAATGTATATAAGAAACCTCAAACTTATATTCTTACCCCTCTTGCTGAAATATACCTAGCTTTGAATGTCTTCTCACTTCTAGAATCTCGTAATGTTTTATTCTTTCTCTTTTTTTTTGCCAGTCCTGGGCTTGAGCTCAGGGCCTAAGCACTGTCCTTGGACTTTCTCAAGGCTAGAGCTCTACCACTTGCGTCTCAGCACCACTTCCAGCTTTTTTCTATATATGTGGTACCAAGGAATCGAACCCGGGCCTTCGCGCATGCTAGGCAGGCACACTACCACTAGGCCAAACTCCCGACCATTCCTTCTCTTTTAAAGTACTTATTTATACCAAATTCCCCTCAAAATTCTTTATCTTTTTGAGATGCCATATGATCCTTCAGGTACTTGTATACACTGTGTAATGTTTGGATCAGGAAAAAAAAAAAACTGTTCTCAAATATTTATCATTTCTTTGTATTGAAAACTCCCTAAATTCTTTCTTATAAAATTCTGTAATTACCTTGTTGTAAAACACCAGAACCTGTCTGTCCTATTTACCTAAAACTTAATAGCCACTGATCGAACTTTCCCTGTCCCTCCCTCCTCATGTCCTCTCTAACTTCTTGTAATTTCTGTTCTAATTTTTTTTTGTCGGTCGTAGGGCTTGAACTCTTGGCCTGGGCATTTTTCCCTGAGCTCTTTAGCTCAAGGCTAACCACACTACACCCTGAGCAACAGCACCACTTCCGGTTTATTAGTGGTTAATTAGAGATAAGAGTCTCACGCTCTTTAGTGCCCAGGATCATTTTGAATCATGATCATCAGATTTCAGCCTCGTGAGTAGCTAGAATTATAGGCATGAGCCACCACGCCTGGCTCCTGTTCTAATTTTTAATGAGATGAACGTTTAGATTTCGCATGTGAGTACGATCATTTGGTATTGGTATTCTATGCCTTACTTATTTCACTCAAGCTAGTGATGTCCATTTTCATGCGAGTTGCTGGAAATCACAGGCTTTCATTTCCTTTATGGCTAAATAGTAGGTCACACTGTATGTGTTGCACAGATTGCTTATCTATTTGTCAGTTGATGGACCCAGGTTAATTTCATATCTCAACAATTGTGAATAGTGAAAAAGTAAACATGGGTGTACAGGATTTCTAAATGCTGATGTTTTTCTTTATATTCTGCATGATTATTGAATAATATGGCACATTTTTTCATTTTCTTGAGGTGCCTCCATGACTGGTTTCCATAATGGCTGTCCTAATTTATGCTTCTAAGAATTGTATAAGACAGAAAGGTTCTTTTTCCACATCCTGGCCGGTATGTGACCTACCTGTAGTCTTTTACATAGTAGCCATTCTTTTTGTGTGTGGCAGTCCTGGGCCTTGAATTCAATGACTGGGTACTGTCCCTTAGTTTTATGCTCAAGGCTAGTACTCTATCATTTGAGCCACACTCCACTTCAGCTTTTTAGTGCTTAATTGGAGATAAGAATGTCACATACTTTTCTGCCCTGGTGGCTTGAAGCCAGCATCCTCAGATCTCAGACTTCTAAGCAGTTAGCATTACAGGTTTGCACCACTAGTGTATAACAGTAATATCCTCTCTTTTGGTGATATCTCATTGTGGTTTTGATTTCTATTTTCTTGATTAGTGGTGGTGACCATTTTTTTTCATGTGTTTGTTGGACATTTGTTTTTGTTCTTGTTTTAAGGAAAATCTATCTGCCTATTTAATAAAATTGAATTATTTGGATTTTTGCTATTAAGCCTAATTTCTTATATATTGTGGGTATTAATTCCTCCTGAGACTCAGTGTTGATTTTTTACTCTTTTTTGAAGTGCCGAGCCTAATGGATTTATATAAGCTCATTTTCAATTTTTTTCCCTCTGTTTCCTGTGCTCTTGGACTATTGTCCAAAAACAAATCCTTGACTACTCCACTGCCCTGGAGCTTTATACTTGAAGTTCTTACATTTAAATCTTTGTTTTTTTGAGTTGTGTTTTGTAACTACTGAGAGACAGGAGTTATGCTTCATTCTTCACATGTGATTGTCCAAGTTTGCCAGCACTGTTTTTTTTTAAATATAGTTTTTTTCCAATACATTTTTTTCTGAGGTTTTGTTACAAATCAGATGGCTGTATTTGCCTGAGTTTGCTCTGTGGCTCTGAACTCTCACAGGCCTTTTTGTCTGCTTTTCCGGAAAAGATAATGCTTAAAAATATCATTAATTATCATCTTATGGTAAAAACTCTGAAATCAATTGAACATGGGAGAAATGTATCTCAATTTAATAAAGACCATATAAAAAAGACCTAGTCAATGCCATACTCATTGAGGAAAAGCTGAGAACTTTAGCTTTCTAATGTACTTCATTAGTACAATGTTCATTTTTTATAAATTTCTTGGAGTACTTAAGATGTCTTGGTTCTACATGAATTTTGTGTGTGTGTGTGTGTGTGTGCGAGAGAGAGAGAGAGAGAGAGAGAGAGAGAGAGAGAGAGAGAGAGAGAGAGAGAGAGAGAGAGGGAGGGAGGGAGGGAGGGAGGGAGGGAGGGAGGGAGGGAGAGAGGGAGAGAGAGAGAGAGAGAGAGAGAGAGAGAGAGAGAGAGAGAGAGAGAGAGAGAGAGAGAGAGAGAGAGAGAGAGAGAGAGAGAGAGAGAGAGATTTTCTCCCCAACTACTCCTGCTTGGGCTTCCAGTACTGTCATGGATATAATTGGTAAAAGTGAAAGTGAATATATTTTGCTCATTCTAGATCTTAAAATGTGTTCAATGTCTTTTCATTCAGCACAGTATTAACTATGGACTTGCTTTATATGGGTTTATTATGTTTAGGTACATTCTTTCTACATCTAATTTGTTGATAATTCGTATTATAATGTAGAGGTGATATTGAATTTTACCAAATGCTTTTCTGAGAAATGAAAGCTGATGAAAGTTGAAACTTGAAAAGAATGCCAACCCACCTCAATCAAGTGTTCTATAGATAACATGAGATATCCTTTAGACAAAAGTATGCCCCCAAAACAGATCCGGTCATATGATTTTAAGGAAATATTTTCTAGATGTCATGAGTGTTGTTAGGGAATTCATAACACTCCATGACTGTCACTATAATCCAGAGATTCTCTTCCTTTGTTTCTTTTCTCAAATCTTAATCCATTTAGACGGGGAATGAAGAGACATTTGTGATCCTCAGTCATCTCTATAGAAAACAGATCACTTCGTGAAGATACTCATTAGAAAAGTGTGAAACCATCCCTTTGAGACATATTATTCTATGATTCTAAAAGTTATTTTCCTTACAACACATTATAAAACCTTTATAAAGCTGGATTATGGAAATTATAATGTAGCATGCTCTAGAGATCATAAATTACAAAAACTGGGATGGTTTCAGGAGGTTGGCTAAGTGCTTTTCTCTTCATTAGTTTGCTATTCTTGAAAATGTCAGCTCCTCATGAATTGTTCCTTTTCTGGTCTCGCTGAATTTGCTAAGGATGAAGAAGCATCACAATACTATTTACAGGTAGTAAGAAATTCTAGTTGTGTATGTTATGTTGACTTAGCAAAACACTGATCATCAACATGGAACTGTTAAATTTCTGAGGAGATAGGGTAGTTTTTGAACAAAGGATGTATTGGTATTAAATATTCTTGCCTGATTGGTATTTTTTGAGTGATGATTTAATGAATGATGGGAGAGGTATACTTAATAGTTCACAGTCTTCTTGTGACCAAGGGAATTATCATATAAAATTGAGTCTCAGATTCCTAAGATGCCAACCATTCCTTGATAATGTCTTATTTTCACTCATCCTTCCAACTTCATCCATATTTTGGGACTGTCATTGAGCTCTTTTGCTCAAGGTTAGTGCTCTACCACTGTAAGCCACAGCTCCACTTCTGACTTTTGAGGGGTTAATTGGAGATAAGAATCTCATAGAGACTTTTCTGCCTGGTTCAAACTGGGATCTTCCCATCCCAGCAGCCTTTTGAGTAGTCAAGATTACAGGCTTGAGCTACAGGCACCTGGCTTTTTATGAAGTTTTGCTTACTAATTGATTATAGAGAATCCTCTGAACAGGTTCAGGACTGATATTGCTATAAAGGTTCAGATTAAATTATACACAATCTAACCTGGATATTTGTTATAAGTGACATGAAAAAGTACATTATTGGTTGAGATGGAGTCTCATGGACAGATTTTTGGTTGGACTGGCCCCAAATTCTATTTATTCATTTATTGCCAGTCTTGGGCCTTGAACTGAGCACTTGAGCACTGTCCTTGGGCTTTTTCAAGGCTAGCACTATAGTATAGAGCACTATACTCTATTAAACATCATTGATAACTATCTGGCTACTGCTTGCACAACTATATAAAAGGAATAGTGTTTCTACTCAAAGCCTTCCTGAAACAGCCTGATGGTTGGTTAGATTTAATTATAAAGGAATTGGTTTATTTCTTCGCCTTTCTAACTTTATCTGTCCTACATAATTCACTTGCTATTCTGTTTTTCTGAATGTATGGTAGTTGTTTATCATATTTTAAGATATTTTACTTATAATAAGGGACAAAGACTGTGATGTGTTAATTTCCTCATGACAGAAAGCAGTTTCATATAGTTTTATTTATTTTTTTGAGACACAGTAATGGCTTACACATTATGTAGCCTGGCTTGACCTCAACCTTACAATTTTCTTGATTTTGCCTCTCAAGTGCTGTAATTATAGGCATATAATTACATGCCCATAATCACACTATACTTTGTCAGTTATTTAAAATTCTTTCTTCTTTCCTTCTTTTTCTCTTGTGGACTCTGGGCTTGAACTCTGGGGCTACAAGCTGTCCCTGAGCTCTTCAGCTCAAGCCTTGGGCTTATCCTAGAGTCCTCAAAGTCCTACAGTAGAGATACATCTTTCAGTTAATTTTATGCTTAGGTTTAAAGTCAGTAGGCCCTGGAAAAATACTAGCATCTCCTTGTAACATTTGGAATATTTCAGCTTTTTAAAGGTTTTATTGCTTTTCTCCTAGTTCTTGGCTTATTCTGCCTCAATAATTGCTTCTTGCCTAGAGAAGACACTTCACTAAGTTTCCAAGTTATTTTTGGTCATCACTTGGGCACTGCTACAACTCTCATTTCTAAATTTTTAAATAATGTTATAATGTTGCTTCAAGGAAATCATAGTAGCTTTTGGGAACTGTCTGTAGGACTTCTCAAAATCTGTTCTTTGAGGTTTTTTATTTTTTCCCACGTGCTACTGACTTTTCTTTCTATATGGACGCTAATTGCAGATATCTTTCCTCTTTTCCTGGGCTACAAATCTAAAAATGTCCTTTGGCATCTGGTGAACATCACTATCACAAGGAAGAAATATCAGTAGAAGTGTCTAAGGGCAAAAATACTTAACAAGTTGCTTCTGTGGACCTATATTAATCTCCCAGCATGCAGCAAGCACACCAGCCATTTCTGAGAGAAATAGAAAAAATAGTTGAGCTATTTCCTCCCCATGCAACATCATGCTTTCATATTATTTTTCCACCTACTTTATTACATTAGTGTTTATTTCTTGTTTCAGGCACTGAGTCATCTCTTCAAGTCTTATTTCGTGATTCTGGTCTACTCTGATCTTGGAAATCAGACAACTATAGATATATAGATTTTTTTCTTTTGAAACAAGGCTTATATATCTATGCACTGAAAATTTTCCCATTCTAGATAAATATGTCTCAAGGAGACAAGTGTTTTTTTAGCAAATATTAATTGCATAAAACTAACCATCTAATAAATAGGCAAGTGAGATGAAATAAACCTCAAGTAGAAGAAACACAGTCAGTAATCACATGGAGAAATATGCACCCTAGGTGATAGAAGTGTTTTAATGAAGCCGTGAAGGGTATTACTAGTCCTGTTACCACTTATACTAAGACTCTCCAAAATCGGTTTTAATTATTTCTTTACTACATTCTGGATGGCAATAGGTCAAGCAACCATTATTGTCATGAGAGAAAAGCAAAGGGACAGTTGCAGAAAGAAAACTGTAGAAAGATAAATGAGACCATTTGACAGTTGAAATATTTGTTGTTGCTTTACAATTTAAGCATTAAGAGTCATATTGATGGAAGTTTTGCAATGCTAAGGTTGATGGCCCCCAATCAGTGCTGGTAAATAGTTCATGTTATTCAGTTCACTCCATTTTATTCATGTATACATTGAGCACAAACATAATATGCTTGTAAAGACAGTGTTAGGTAAAAAGACCATAATCAGGAATACTTAAACTTTTGAAATCTACTATTGCTCAATTTTAGAAGGAATCGTCACTCTCATGAAGGCAAGGTGTAACAAATTGTCGGTTATCTGAGTCTTAATGAAGGCCATTAAATTTTTCCTTTGTGAAAAGCATTGTGTTATAAGTATATAATGTGTACTTCTCACTTAAAGTATTCAAAGGAAAATAATTGCCTATTAATTTTATTTGATGAACGTTCTATCTACTAGACTTTGGATATAACCGTATATCCAAAACAATACTAGAGCTCAAGCTTACCAAATAACAAATGTTGTGAAGTTTATCCAAAGAGCCTACAAAAGAAAATGAGTCAGTTTTATAGTTTATAATGGATACAGGACTTCTGACCTACTCTTTCATAATTGGTTTCCACATTTATCAATTTTTCATTCTTCCATAATTAATCATAATATCCCTTTCTCTAAATATCTACACACAAATGGGATGGCTATAAACTGTAGAACTGAATTATATACGAGTTTGTTCAGAAGCAACTGCAGCCCATTTCCTCAGTCTATATAGCTGACAGACATATAAGGATTTACCTGAAATGAAAGCTCATTAAGAAAAACCCAACCCCTCTTCAAATATGCAATGATGATCTCTTATTCCAAATCTTGAAACTGAGAAGTCATACAAGTTACTGTGAGCCCCATTTCTCAATGCCCCACTGTTCTGGAGCAAAATAGTGTTAAAAGGAATTTAAAGAGGCCACCATGGCTTATACTGATACAAAGATGTAGCATTGGCATTTTTATATATTTTTTGTAATTAATAGAAGGGTTACATTATATTCACTAGATAGAAGGTGCATTACTTCACAAACATTGATACCCTTTCTCATGTTTTGGTCCCCATTTCCCCCCTCCACAGCCGCTCATGTTGTTTTCCCCCCTTCCCTATCCTATTTCAAATAACCAAATAAACATGTATACAATATATCAGATAACAAGGTGAAATACTGTAACAATATGAGATAGCCAAGGGACAGCAAAAGAGATGAGAGATAACATAGTACATTAAGGACAACAATCACTCATTATATGGCTTTTGTTTCTATATCCTGGAGGTCCTTTCATTTAGCGTCATACTATATAGCCTTATGCATCTAGATTTTGTTCTATTGTAAACCTCTGCTAGGAGAGCCCAAGGTTTCTACTGATTGTAGCATTGGCATTTGTGTTATTCATTTCAAGATCTTATGTCTATAAAATTATAGCACCCTTATAAAATATATTTTACATAGTAAGAAGATGTATGAACCATGAAAGAGTGAGTAGAAGACAGTCAATATAGTCAGAACCACATCAAAACAATAGAGCCTATGTTCACATATTTCAATTAAAACCAAACATATACTTTCTATGAATGATAGCATGAATAGAGCACACTTTTAGAATAATAAACAGAAAGAATGTAGGTGCTGGTCCATAGGCTGTCCATCACTATGGCATCTCAATGAGACTTAAGAATGTATGTCCTCATACATACAAGTACACAGAATGCGTGAAGAACACCTGGGGTAGAAAAACAGAAAGAAAAGAACAGATAGAATAAAGAAAAAACAAAAGAAAAACAAGACACACAGACAGAGAAAAAGACAAACAAAAATGAAATAGACTAAAGGACAGAAAAGAAGATAGACATATAGAATAAAGAAAATACAGAAAAGAAAAACAAAACACACATACAGAGGAAAAGAAAAACAAAAATGAAACAGACTGAAGGACAGAAAGGAAGATACATTGGGAGAGTGACATAGAGAAAGAAAAACACACAGAAATACAAAACATAGAAGAAGAAAGAAACACAGAAGGATGGGTAACTGAAAAGTACAAAAAGACAAAGACAGAAAGGAATATAGGAACATGGAGAAAAAGAAAAAGTAGCTGTCAGCTGGCCAAGCTAAAAGATAAATGGGAAGAGAAACAGAAAAACAGAGAAAGCAATAAGAAAGACACAGAAAAAGACAGGAAGAAAAAAAATTGAAAGTATCACCCATAGAAAAACAGAAACAGAAAGTGCCAAGAAAAAAGAAATACAGAAAGAAATGGCAAGGGACACAGAGATAGAAAGAGGAAAGACAGAAAAAAGAAAAAGAAATACATGTCGAAAATGAAAAGCACACAGCGACAGAAAGACTGGTGACAGAAAAAATGAAAACGAAAGACTAAAAAGGCCAGGCAGAAATACAGACAGACTGACAGAAAGATATACAGAAACAAATACAGAGGAAAAGACAGACTGAAAAGAAAAACAGCACAGAAACAGAAAGGCAGAAACAAAGCAAAATATTCAGAATGATAAAAAGACTTAAAGAGAAATAAAGTTCCAAACAGAAAATGAGATGAGAAAGTAATGTATACATACATATAGAAAAAAATGTGGACAGAAACAAAAAATACAAACATTAAACACAGACAAAAAACAAGCAAACAAGCAAACATGCAAAAAAAGATATACAAAATGACAGAGGACACCCAAATAGACATTCAGAGATACAAATGATAGATACACACTGACAAAAGACAAAAGATGAATGTATAAAAGACAAGTAGTAGAAAAACCAGAAAGAGGGCCAGGAGTTTGGCCTAGTGTTAGAGTGCTTGCGTAGCATGCATGAAGACCCGGGTTCAATTACTTGATACCACATACATAGAAAAAAGCCAGAAGTGGTGCTGTGGCTCAAGTGGTAGAGCTCTAGCCTTGAGAACGCCCCAGGACAGTGCTCAGGCCCTGAGTTCAAGCCCAGGACTGGCAATAAAAAGAAAAAGCAGAAAGACAAAAGTCATACAGATAAAAAGACAGACACACAAGGACAGATAGTCAAAAAGAAAGAAAAATAGATATAGTCTGAGAGATGGAAAATTGATGGATACACAGAAAAAGAGACAGACAGACAGAGATCAGATACAGACAATCAAAAAGAGACAGACACAGACCAATATAAGAAATATGATAAAACAAGACACATATGGATGTTCAGGAAGAATGATAAAAATCAAGAATGCAGACAGAAAGGCATAAAGAAGAAAGGAAGGAAGGTTTGAAGGACAAACGGAAGGAAGAAAGGAAGACTGCGAAAAAGGTGAAACAACACATAGACAGAAAAAAGAGGAAGATAAGACTCACGAAACACAAAAATAAATGAGCAATTGAAAGCAAACTACAGAAACAGAAAGTAGAGAATCCAAACAGTGGAGTAAAAGACCAAAAAGAAGACAGAAACAGTGTAGAATGACAACTAAATAAAAGGACAGAGAAACAGAAAGATATACATACAGCACATATGTGTAGAAACAGTAAAAAAAAAAGGCTGAAAAGAAAGAAATCATAGAAACTGATAAACATAAGGATAGGAGGAGAAAAAGAAATCGGACACAAAGATAGAAAATAAAAAACAACAAAAAGACAGAAATTTACTAAAGGAAAGAGCATTCACCTTTCTTTTCAGAGTGATGCACCGGAAAGAAATTAAATTCCCAGAGCAAATATAAAAAGGACCAATAAGCATTTGCAGACAATGGTGAATGAAAGCGTCTGTTCCATTCACTTCTATCTAGTGACAGGGCTATGACCGTGGGCTAAGCTTTCGATTATGGCTGTTTCTCATTTTAAGCAAATTCACCCAGCTTTGCCTTAAAGAAAATGAAATTTCACATTTCTAATCATCCCTTAACATAAAGGAACTGGAGTGCTGCATGTATATTTCCTGCAGCTGAGTACCTTAGACTTCCATGTAAATTCTGCTCACTTGGTCTTAGGAGTGTCTTTTGTAGTCTAGCCTGAGGGGTAGTATTAAGTAGCAGCTATTGGTAATACCACTGAACACTGAAGCTGATGTAACTATCAATTCTGAAAACAATTCTTTAAATCCTGCAAACCGTTCTGAGATAGGCATTGTCATTATCCCAATTTTTCAGATTAAGTAATATTCAAAGGAGTTAAGTAACCCCCCAAACACACAAAGAGTAGCAGTAGTGGGTATATCACACTCAGTCATGATTTTAACTGCTGGATTGTACTTTTTCAAGGCATTACTGTGTATGTGCTCAGGAACCTAAGGCTCCTAGATTTCAGCCAGAACATGGAACTGTACACTGAGACAGTCCCAGTATAGAATGTGGAGAATTGTTAAACAGTCCAGTGTTTTCTTGTGCTTTTAGTAATGTGCCAGATACCTACATATAGTTAACACAAATTCAGAAGTTTTTTCCCTTTGCTGCCAAGAGACCAGTACAAATTCTTTCTCTGCCTCTTCTGCTGACAAGAGTACTACTGCCCTGTTTATCTTAACATTACTCATGCTTGTTTTTCTGAGGACCTGTGCAAAGTATGAGAAGAGGAAGTGGAGGGAATGTTGTAGCGAGACCTTCATTCTCCTCTTCACACGTGGTATTACCATTGTGTAATCCTACTAGTTAGTTCTCCTGCCCTACCATATCCACCAATTTGTAGACTTTCTTCTTTAAGTTTCTACCATGTTTTCCCCTGTAGACTGAATCCCCAGTTGGAAAAGTGTACAAGTGCATAACAACTGCATCCATGTAGAAAAGCAGTTTGGTGTTGGAAATGACTTGCCTAGAATGTTGGATCCCAGTGCAATTTTGTCATCTTCCATTCATGGAACACTATTTTCTATGTTGTTCTCTGTATTTAGAGGTGGGACAGTTAAATAGCGCTATGCCATACTCTAGCTTTATGGGCATTTGCTTCACCAGCTAATAAGCCTCACAGTGTGTGAGGGTATGCCCATTGAGTGATTTCATTATGGATTCTGACCTGTAGTCTCTGGTCACTCAAGGATCAAAGTAGATCCCAGAGATACTGCTTTCTAGGCAAAATCAGGCTATTTAATCTCTAATTTTATAGCCATGTTTTTTGATAGTTAACCATGGAAGTAATTGTATATTTTGATTAATTGATTATTAAATGATACAGTCTCTTGAAAATGGAATGCTTGTGCATGAGAGCAGTGGCTTGATTGTACTGAACACATTAATAAGAGCATAATATAGTAGGCCCTAGGGATCATTCTGAACATTGAGAAATCAATGTGCACATGAGAAATTACCAAAAGTACAGATTGTATTTCAGCTAGAATTTAGGGGTAAGTACAGTGAATATGATATATGTAAGTGTTCCCTATTTTCCCATGAAAAGAAACATATCACAAATTAGTTCTTACTGGACATCAACTTCTAGCAACTTGATTTTAGATTTCCCATCCTCCAGAACTGTAAGTCATAAATTCCTGTTATTCATAAGTTATCCATTGCGAGGTATTTTGTTATAGATACAGAAACAATAGGTTTATCCTTATGGTTATTGTGTTTAATGTACTATGTGAAGTTATTTCTTTACTCTTTTGTGGGTTTTGTCCCCCTTATGTTTTATCCACTGGTGTTGCTGTGTCTGACTTCGGTACTTGGTATATTGTATATATATTTATTTGTTTATTTGAATCAAAGAAGGAAGGAGAAAATCAAGATGGTGAGACAAAGGCAAAGGGTGAGCCAATGTACCAGTGGTATTGTCAAGAAAATATGTTGGAAATGAGCTTTACAACTTGGGAGTAGGTGGGAGGAGGGAAAGTGAGAGAAAAACATGGGAAGGAGTAACAGTTCTCAAGAGGTAATGAACGTGCTACCTTACAAATGTAACTGCAACCAATAGACATCACCCTGAGAACAAAATAAAATAAAAACACCACTTTCCAATTTGGCACATATATGCTGTGATTCATCAATGAATATAAAAAAATGTATGTGAGCACAATTTGTGAATACCAAGCCCTGCTCTCTCTCTCTGGACTGAAAATACAGAGACACAAAACAAGAAGGATGTCCTTTGGAGGCTTTTCGATTAGGTGAGGAGGGAAACATGGTACCATATAGGGAAAATAATAATAATGTTCATCACGAATTATCAGTTATCTCCAATTCTTCATCAATCTAACCAAAGTCTATTTCTCAGTCATACTAAGTCTACTGAGGGTCTAGATAACACTCAAGGGCACTTTTTCTGTCATCATTCCAGAATACAAATATCATCCAATGATACCTTTCTTGATTGCTAAGCCATAGTCTTGTATTAAATATGAATTGTTCCAGCCATGAGAGAACACATATTACTTTTTCTAACCATCTCTGTTTTAGGTAGGCATGGGAATGAAAACATTATTTGTTCCTTGAACCCATTTAGAAGTCATTATCCATGCTGTCTCAAAAGTGGCATATTGGCCTTAATTCAGATTACTGCATTGGAGTGTCTCTGACTATGAAAGCTTCTTTCATGACACTTGGTTTTCTGCTTTATCCTACTCAGATACAGTAACTGAAGTGAAGACTGACATCTATGTGACCAGTTTCGGCCCCGTGTCAGACACAGACATGGTAAGTGCAGTGACTGCATGAAGATAAAGCTGACCCACAAAAAACTTGGGGTTCTCTGCAGTAGGATCTTGTGTTCTAAGAAAACATTGTGTGTCATATGAATTTCATACCTCTCCCTACCTTGTATTTAGATATATACATCTTGTTCTTGTGCTCTTAATCTGTAGCAATAATATATCCTCCCTTCTACAACTTTGGCTTGGCTCCCTCTGCTGTTAAACCCCGTCTGACTTCTCCTTTCGCAGTTCACCAGCTTCACACAAATAGACCAAGAGAGGAGACCATTGTGGTGGGGCTTCTTCCTCAAGTATCCAGTGCTGTTGTTATCCAAGAAGTCTGTTCACTGAGGTTGTAGGCTAACAAGAATGATGTAAAGAAATTGGATTGGACCTGCTTCTGGAAGCTGGTACATATGGATGCGGGGAGGGAGAGTGCTTCAGGCAAGACTGGAGCTCTGAGTCCATTTGCAAAAATTGCCACTTCTCTCACCATTTTCTTTTGGTTCCAAAGCAAGGAGTGTAATGGAAAGTTGAGACAGGAATCTTCTCCTTTGTAGAGCACCTATCAGTAACTACTGAATATCACATACTTGATTGAATCATGTGGGGAAGCAAAGAAACCATTGTCTGCTTTGTATGTCTCACAGTTATTGAATACTTAGCAACATCTGGTTGAATGAGTTAATTTGTGTTGAAAATAAAAATCTCAATTTCTGAGAAAACAGATGCAAAGAGTATGAGAGGTCTTTGTTCATTATTTTTTGTAGGTCTGTTTTCAGTGGACTGGGAATTTGAATGAGATGATGAAAGTACATGGTTATTTTTAGAATGATTTATCTAATGCTTTTTGAAGAATGAACAGCAAGGTGAGACATGGAGGCTGACAGTTTATTTAGACGCATTGATTTTACACGGCTATTCAATCAAGAAAAGGAAGTTATCAGTTGGTAACTGGGAGAAAGGACTGGCAGAGAGAAGGGAGAAGACTGAACGTTACTTTTAAGTATAGAGTAACCAGAAGGATAAAATAGATTCCCTGTGAACTCCTTGAGGGCAAGTACTAACACTTCATGGCTTCTCATGACATGTATGGATAGCTCAGTAAGGGGCATTTCTGATGTATGAGAAATAGAAAGGATTCTTTACCTCTCCTCTCTGTGTGTCTTCAGTTGCATTGGAGATTAAACTGAAGGCCACATGTTTCTAGGCACATACTTTACTACTTGAGCTGTGCCTCTTTGAGAGAGCCCTGAGGACGGCTCTTGGGAAGGCAGGAAGGAGGCCTGTATGTTTGCATTGTCTTCTTTAAACCTATCCACTGTTTCAAATGCAGGCATATATTAACCACTGTGATTACTTCTTAGGAGGCCACCTCTATACAAGCATAGCTCACAGAGCCCTGTACACAGAGAGCTGACAGTCACTTACAATGGTTAGGTACATTAGAGATATGTTGCTGGGAATTAATGATAGATTAGGGCATTCATGTTACCCAAACTATTGTTTTCACACACACACACACACACACACACACACACACACACACACGACACTCATTTCCACTGACTTACCAATTTTTAGAAATATAGTCAGACAAATGTCCACATACACACACACATATGACCTTAAAGCAAAGGATATCAGTGGAACACACATAGTGCCTATTTGAACCAGCTCACCTCACTTGTCTTTCCCCACCCATGGTTGCACAGCGGGTCTGGAAGATGTTTCTGAGAATCTCACATTTCTCTATTTTTTCTATGGACGATTCATGTTCCACTTGCTTGTTTGCATATTATTCCCTCATGCTTAAGCAACAGAAAGGATCTTTCCTGATAGGTATGGAACATTTTTGTCAAATAACTTTCATGTTATTTTTAGCTGCATTTTTATCCATTTGCAAGGCAGAATCGCTACAATTATTGAGGATGAAAAACACATTTGTGGTGTTTTTTAAGTTTCTTCCTCCTGTTCTTAGTAATTTGCAGCAATTGACCCTAGGGTCAGGGATGACTTTGGATGAAGGCTCCTTTTAGACATAAATTGCTCAGAAAAGTATATGAAAATTAAGCCTTGCTGGGTTATTGATTTCTAACCAAACTAGAAATTTCCATGCAAAATACTTTTCTAAGCAAATAGTCTTTTTAACAAAGTAGGAAAATTGTAAGGGCCAGGTTGAGCACTGATTCAAGACTACCATAATCCTTTGCACTCGTTGCTTTTATTGATGTAAAACTGACCCTCACAGTCAGACTTCGGTTTAACAAGAAAGAAAATCAAAATTATGAACTAGGTCTACTTTGTTCAACTCAGCATCAAGTTTTTGCTTATGATAGATTCCCAACTATTTGTTAATTTCAAGAATGAGTAAGATGTAACAAATTGAATTTGAGGGACAAATTGACTTAAAGATCTTCAAAGGCAGAAAGTATGTCAGCTATTGCACCTAAAACCAGATCTGAGACAGATCCTTGCTCAGTGGGTACTTGTCATGACAGGAAATGCCAGGGGCCAATATTTCAGATATAGCCCAGTTTGAGTGAATGGCTATCAAAGAGCCTTCTTTAATTATCTACTTTGTGAACCTAGACATTTCCTTGCTTAGTTGCATAAAAAGCGAGTGGAGAAATTTTAATAAGAAGGAAGTTGTAAAAGATTGTGCGTGACTATAGTTTTGTTGCCATTCTCTAAGTTTGGTCTGTTTGTCCATCCTTTGCTAGTGAAAATAAAGTGATTGGTGAGAAACAATTATTTGCTTCTGGTCTCCCAAGAGCCATTGCACTACCATGGGGAGAACTTAATAAGGACATGATAACTAAGAAACTTCAAATGACAATTTGAATTCTTTTTTAATCTCAGCCTCTCTCTAGGAATGCTTTAACTGCTCCACTTGTGCTAAGGTTTCAAGCGCCAGAAAGAAACTGTCTACAGAGAAACATCCTCAGGAACATAGTGGACAACCAAGTACTGATGCCAGCATCTGATACAATGAAATAATTAGCCGCCCACCTTAATGAAAAATATAAAATGGACACATGGGAAATGAGAACCCATAAAAGATATTATTGTCATAACTCTCTAGAACAGATTCAGCAAACATACATTCTGCTGCAAACACTGCTTATGAAAATCATGGAAAGTTATCAAAGCAGCCAAACATTGCACACAAAAGTATGCACTAATAAAAAGGAAATACCACAGGGACCACTTTCCTGCTGGTAATATATTTAAAGCTATTCTCTTAACTGCTGGGAAAAGTGTTTTTCCTTTTTTTTGCCAGTCCTGGGCTTGAGCTCAGAGCCTGAGCACTGTCCTTGGACTTTCTCAAGGCTAGAGCTCTACCACTTGAGCCTCAGCACCACTTCTGGCTTTTTTCTATGTATGTGGTGCCGAGGAATCGACCCGGGTCTTCATGCATGCTAGGCAATTACTCTACAGCTAGGCCAAACTCCCAGCCCCGAAAACTATTTTTCTTAACTTCAACTCCTCTACTTGTTACTGTGTGAGGCACAGAATGGATTGGGCTATTTTGAAATCCTCTTAGGCTGTCAGTTTTCTCTTGCTTCATGGGCTACTATATTTCCAGATGAAATATAGCAAGGGGTCCATACACATGGGTTTCTTCCAAGCAATATATAATCAGGAATCTCCAGGTACTTGCAGAGAACATATAAAGGACAGCGAAACAATGCAAATAAGACTTACTGCACTTGAAAGAATTGTGTTCATAATTATGAGTCTCCTAAATGAAGAATGATGGAAATAAAGCAAAGGGCTGACAGAAGAGAGATGCCCAAAGAGAAGGAGTGGCATGCAAAATGAGAAAATGACAAGATAACACAGTTGTCAATTGTACTGCCCCCCCCCACACTAAGACACATGAATTGCATGTCTTTTCTGAGACTTCCTTTGACATACTTAATATTATTGCAGCGTTAAAGCCATTAAGCTCCAAGGCTAAGGCAGAAATAGTTCACCATCAGCTAAGTGTCATCTCTGCTCTATGCTACAAATGTATTCAGTGCCTTTCCCAGGAGGCAGGCTTAGGCTTATTATCTGGAAGATTTGATTTAAATGCCTTACAAAACAACAGAATTCATTTGTCACTTTGGAGGCAATCATCCTCGGAGAGTACACAAGGGCTCAATTTGCAAGGAAGGAATTGATTATATTTCTAGAATGGTCAGGTCAAAATCGGATTGCATTTGGCCAAAGGTCATATGATGATACTTATCCAACCAATAGTCTCTCCAAGATTTTTTCCAGTACATGTTTTTTCATGACAGTCCTGAGAACTGAACTCAGAGACTGGGTGGTATCCATGAACCATTTTGCTGAACCACAGCTCCATTTCTGTTTTTTTTTTTTTTGTGGGTTGCTAACTGGAGATAAGAGTTTCTTGCAGTTTCCTGCCCTGTCTGCCTTATACTATGTAGTTATATCATTAATCCTTGCTTATATACTTATCTTATTTGGGGGTTTTATCTCCTTTTCATGCTGGGGCTTAATGCATACCAAGGACATATTCTATCACTAAGCTAACCCTGCCCCTTATGTGTTTCTTTCCCCCACTATTTTCTGCCTTTTCCCTATATTCTTGCCTTTTTAAAAGTTGAAACATTTATTTTGCAATTTGCTTTATTTTTTATTTTTCAGTTAACGTTTTGAGTGATTACCTTAAATGGTGACATACACCTCACCTTGTCACACTATTTCCAAATAATACATGAATGCATTAACTCAAAAGTTCTTCCTTCTTTCCATTTATATCATTGTAACTATTTGTTCTATATTATTTTTTCACTTGTAACTACACATTATCTGTTTAGTTTATCTATAAGTGTGCTAGTACTTATGCTTGCATATACCTGCTAGTATCACTTTCAATTACACGATGAAATTCCTTTAAAAATCCTTTCTGTATTATTCCTAGTCAAATCCAGAGACAGAAGGCAGATGAGTAGTTGCCAGGGCAGCAAAGGAACAGGGAGTGACTACTAAGAGTATGAGATACTATGATAGGATGATAAAAAAAAGCGTTTTGAACCCAAAAAGAAGAACTGTTGTACGATATCGTTATACAGCAAATCCACTGAAGTATACACTTGAAAATGGTTAAGTATATATTATCTGAATTTTGGCACGGTCAAAAATAAAACCTCTGCCATGTACATAGTATGCATATATAGTCCAGATATTCAGAGAGGCTGTGCAAGATCACTGGATCCCAGGAGTTTAAGACCAGCCTGGAAAAAATAGTGAAACCTTGTTTATAACTAACTAACTAACTAACTAAATAAATAAATAAATAATTTTTTAAAACAAAAAAGTCTTTTCCTTGAGGAATCATTCAATCATTTACTATTCTGTAATTTCTATAGATGATCAACTTCATATTTGGTAGCCCTTTAAATAGTAAAGTTATCTCAATAAATAGAAAAATTCCACACTCAGCTTCTAAACTAATGAAATAAAAGAAAAAATGTGTGTGTGTGTGTGTTGTATCTTATTAAGAAGAAAACCAACACAGTGTGATGATTGCAAATAATAATATATAGTGATCAGAGCAGCCATAAGGAAGTTAGGTTAAGAATCAGGATATCTCACTGGCAAATTATTTCTTTTTGTGGTATTTAATGAAAATCCAATTAGCTACAGAATTCTGGATTGACAATTCTTTTCATTTTAACATTTTTGAGATACATTTTCACTCTTTTTGGTTTCTATTATTACTTTAAAGAAGTCTGCTACCAATCAAATGTATCCCACTTTTCTATTTGTTCATAGTCTTCTTTGGTAGTTGGGGGTCATCTAATTTCTGGCTTGGCTTAGATGTATTCTAATCTATTCTAATCTATTTAGCTTGTGAGTCATTATGGTTCCTGATGCCGAGGATGCGTGCATTTCATAATTTCTGCTATAGTTCATCCATTAGCAATTCTATTGTTGTTCCCCTCCACTTCCTCTATTCTCTCACATTTAAAATTTCATAGATATATGCCAAACATTTTCCTTCCATCCTTCACAAAAGGATCAGATTTAGCCTCTCTCATATTCTCTATCATTTACCTGTGTGAAATGTAAACAGCAATTTTTTCCTTTATGTATACTTCAACTAATGAATCTCTCCATTAATGTCTAATTCACTATCAATATTCTATTTCCGGTGGCTGTTTTTATTTAATAAAGTCATGTTCAAAGAGATATTTTTCTATGATTTGATTTTTGTTTGTTTTAACTGTTCTGGGTTTTTATTAATTGCTTGTTTTCCATAATCTCTATTTGGTAATTGTGCTAGGAAGTCCCTGGTGGGAGTTTAGTGGGATTGTATGTGGTGTCAGCTATTTTCATGACAATTTCCTTTGTTGTTATGAATTGCGAGTCTATTTTCAGCAAGCATTTATATGTGGTTATGTCCTTTCAGAGTGTTTTTGTGTTTGTTTTGGCCAGTTAATTTTGTGATCTCCCCTGACAGAAACCTTTTTTTGTGAATCTCTCAGTTCGACAAATCAGGCAGACACGTACATTTGGAAGTCAGTCTCCCCCAAAATAAGGTTTGGCTTATACTAAATCTTGTTAGAAATGTTTTCTGTTTTCTGCTGCCCCCTTTCTTCTTGAACTAGAGTTTGTCTAGTTAATTTTATCTAGTGCCCCTTTGCTGAGGTTGTGCCCTTGAACGATCTTGGCTCTATGTGGGAGTCTAGTTCCAGTCTCTCAGCTGGCAGTGACCTGGTTTACACCTGATGTCCTGGTTATTTATAAAGCCTCTCTCCCAAAAGTATTCCACTTTACACAATAAATTATAGGATCTTTCAGTCCTTAGAAATAAATTTTATTTGTATGTTAGAGGAATACAAAAGCCAGACCAGTTAATTTGTAGTGGGAAAAGTGTTTGGAGATCTCATAAAAGAACACAAGAGCTTGTTTCAGGGAAGCGTTTATTCCAGATATGTTTAGATGCCGTTGGGGAATTTTAAACCAAATGATTAAAAGTAATTTCTGTCTATATCTTTATTTGATTATTATTTTACCAGTCCTGAGGCTTGAGCTCAGGGCCTCAACAATGTCCTTGGACTTTCCTCAAGGCTAGAGCTCTACCGCTGGAGCTACAGCACCATTTCTGGTTTTATTCTATATATGCGGTACAGAGGAATTGAACCCGAGTCTTTGTGCATGCTAGACAAGAACTCTACCACTAGGCCAAACTCCCCGCCCCTATATCTTTATTTTTAATTATCTTTATTATTTACAAGAAACTTTACAAAGGGATCACCATGTAACATGTAAACTTATGAGTACAGAGAAGTTTTGTTATGATTTTTCACATACATATATAATTTTCTTTGATAAAAATTTACCTCCTCTATTAATATCTTTACCCCTCCCCTTTACCACATCCCATGTATTTGTTAGCTCTTTGGGGGTTTTGTTTTTCTGTGTTCTTTTTATTTTGTTTTTTTTAAACCAGTCTTGGACTTGAACTCAGGGCCTGAGCACTGACCTTGGACTTTCTCAAGGCTAGACCTCTACCACTTGAGCCTCAGCACCACTTTTGGCTTTTTTCTATGTATGTGGTACCAAGAAATCAAACCCGGGTCTTTGTGCATGCTAGACAAGGACTCTACCACTAGGCCAAACTCCTAACCCATTGCTATTGCATTTTCACACCCCTTCCTCGCTCCCCTCTTCTCAGTCTTGCTAATTCTTTCCCCTCTAAACCTTCTTTGTACATTCATATTTTCCTTCTCCTCCTCCTCCTCCTCCTCTTCCTCCTCCTCCTCCTCCTCCTCCTCCTCCTCTGGTCTAGATTGTGCAGAATGTGTCATCTTCTAGTGGTCTACTGTTCTATTCTTTCCACCTGCTTTGCCTGGGTCCAAAAAAAATTTCCATTTGCGTATATTACATTGGTTACCCAGTGTTTGAAGCAAGTATTTCAGTTTTGTGATTCTAGGACTACATCCATTAATATAACTTACACGTGAATTTGAGACAGTAGGTTGTCATATATATTAGAAAAAAATTCTAGGTTTGAGGATCATGATTGGGGAGGAAAAGCCACAAACTCACACTTTTAACTTCTTCCTGTAGCTGATTGCAAGTATAAGCTGTAAGTTTATGTTTTCTTTTAGTCACTTTTCTCTGCTCTCAAGTAACATACACAAAATTTTTCAGATCTTGTAGTTGATGGCTTTAGGAAGATGTGCTATCACAGAACTGCTGTCAGAGAAATGCAGAAGTTATTATTTTCAACTTCTATTCATTGTATAAGAAAATATGAAATTTTTCTGTTTTGTGAATAATTTTATCTTATTAATTTTATTTGTGTCTTTCTTCTTATTTGATGTATCTGTAAGATTTAATTACATATTGAGGAAAATAAAATCCTCAACAAACCTATTGGGGCTTTGACAAAATTCTGTAAAATATAAGGTTTATATTTTATGCTTGCTGTTATATTGGCCTTTGATAGTCATGAGCCATCATTGTACACTAAAGTCAAGGAAAGAAATTTGTTCTATTTGTTGTTGTAGTTGATTGTGGGGCTTTAACTCAAGGCCGGGCTCCGTCCTGTGCTCTTTTGCTTAAGGGTAGCACTCTTCCACTTTGAGGTACAGCTCCACTTCTGGTTTTTCCGTGATTAATTGGAGATAAGAGTCTCATTTCTCTGCCACAGCTGGCTTTGATCTTCAGTCATAGGATCTCAGCTTCCTGAGTAGCTTAGGTTACAAATGTGAAGCTCAGAAGGGTTTGTTCTGTTTCACTTTAAGTTCATATAATTTTATTGTCAGCTTGATATACAGAGGTGCTACAGTGCATTGCTTGTTATTGCATTGTTACCCCTTCTCATGTTTTTCTCCCACCCCACTCCCAAGTTGGACAGTTCATTTCCAACATATTGTCTTGTGAATATCACTGTTGCATTGGATCAAATTTTGTCCTTTGTCTCACCATTTTGTGTTTCCCTTTCTTTCTTTAATTCAAATAAACATATACAATATACCAGGTACCAAAATCAAATGCAGTGACAACAGGTAATAAACCATAGGGGGAAAAAACAAAAGGAAAAAAGAAATACATTCATGCAGTACATTAAAACAACAATCCCAAAGATAAACCTGGTGTTTCCATATCTTGGAGTTCGTTTCGCTTAGCCTCATTCTATATGGCTATATGTACATAGCTATTTAGCCACTGCGGTCCTCTGCTAGGGAAATCCTAGATATGTACTAATGATTACAGATGAGGGAAACTATGGAGCCTATGTTTCTTTGGGTCCGGCTTATGTTTTTCCAATTCTTTCCATTTCTGTTTGTTCTTAATAGATAATTCACAACATCAAGAAGAAAGCTTCTGCTTTATGAAGCAACAAAATCTTGGTCTGGATTTGAATATTTGTGGGGACGTTTTGCCAGTACCCTTTCTAATAATAATGTTATCAGATATATATTTTCCTTACTTATTTATACTGTGATTTTTTCAATTATTATCATTATCCTTACTCATCGATATCTGCTGCTAATAGACTGCTGTCCTACATAACAATATACTACATGTTAATTAATACATGGTAGGAGAATTGTGACACATTAACAGAACCATACTGAAACATTGTTCTGTTTTGTCCCTAGGAATACACCATTGATGTATTTTTTCGTCAGACATGGCATGATGAAAGACTGAAATTTGATGGGCCCATGAAGATCCTTCCACTGAACAATCTCCTGGCTAGTAAAATCTGGACTCCAGACACCTTCTTTCACAATGGCAAGAAATCGGTGGCTCATAATATGACCACACCCAATAAGCTTCTCAGACTTGTGGACAACGGGACTCTCCTCTACACAATGAGGTCAGATACTGATGGCACGTACCAAGGGTATATTGAAGTTAGGACCAGTAATTGAAACAGCAAGTTTAACATAGACACTAAAAATTCTTTTGAGCTTCTATATTTATAAATTTTTGTATACGACTATACTTGCATATACACATTCATCTATACACGTACTTTAAAGTATATATTACTTCAATACTTCATAGCATTCTTTTAGGTTTATAGACTTTTTTGCCAGTTCTGGGCTTGAATTCAGAGCCTGAGCACTGTCCTTGGGTTTTCTCAAGGCTAGAACTCTACCACTTGAGCCACAGCATCAGTTCTGGCTTTTTTGGCTATGTGGTACTGAGGAACTGAACCTAGGGCTTTGTACATACTAGGAGAGCACTCTACCAATAGGTCATGCTCCTGGCCATTGTGTATAAATACCACATCTTGTTGATCCACTCATCAACTGAGGGACATCTGGGTTGGTTCCATACCTTAGTTATGGTAAATAGTGCTGCAATGAACCTCATTGTGCTAGTGGATTTAGAATGTCCTTGTTTCTGGATGATTGGGTAAAGCCAAGTACTGGAATTGCTGGGTCATAAGGGAGCTCTATGTTTAGTCTTTTGAGGAACTGCCATACTGCTTTACATAGTGGTTGAACGAATTTGCACTCCCACCAGCAGTGTAGTAGTGATCCCTCCTGGACACATCCCCTCCAGCATCTGTTGTTATTAGATTCTTTGATCCTGGCCATTCTAACTGGAGTGAGGTGGAATCTTAGATTTGTTTTGATTTGCATTTCTTTTATGGCCAGAGATATTGAGCATTTCTTCATGTGTCTATAGGCCATTCTTATTTCTTCTTCCGAGAAGACTTTAAGTCTGTGGCCCATCTTTTAATGGGATGGTTGTTTCTTTGGAGATTAGTTTTGGAGTGATTCAATTTTTTGAGCTGTTGATATATTTTAGATATAAGGCCTTTGTTGTATGGTTAGTGAAATCTTCTCCCACTCTATAGGCTTTCTAGTTAGTTTGCTATGTCTTTTGCCATACAGAAGCTCTGCAGTTTAATGCCATGGCACCACTCCTGCCTTTTTTTTTCTATGTATATGGTAACAAGGAATCAAGCCTGGGTCTTTGTGCATGCTAGGCAAGCACTTTTGCCACTAGGCCAAATTCCCAGTCTTTCTTGGTTCTTAGATTTGCTTTTCTTTAAACATCTGCTAGCTTCTTTGGGTCTCAGTTGTCACTTGATGAGGTTTCCTCCTATATTAATTAAAGAGTGTACATTTTGTATAAGAGAATGAAAAAAACATAGTTCTTCACTGCTGCTTTAATGACTATTTCAAGTTTCTGTAGTTGTTATTTTTGCCTAGTGACAGTCAGTTTTGGTCAGGTAAGTGTTTGTAGAGCTCTTTTGAATCTAATCTATTCAAAAATATATATACACATATATACATGTATATAGACAATATTTTATATATGCATGCAAAATAGTTTCTTGGAAGGACTACATTTGAGGGGAACAGGATTGGAATTAAGGAAAACAATTAAAAGATAGCTGAAATCATATGAAATAACATTGCATATTATTTGGGGAGAGAAGCTGAACAGCAATTTGATATGAAAATCAGTCTAAAGATAAGGAGAGAGATGCAAACAAACATACAGGGGTTTGAGGCATGTCCCATGTGATAGGGGTGCCTGCTAATGAGAGTAAAGCATGTTCCAATTTGAGTCCTGTCTCAGACTAAAAATATCAACAAGCACAGCAACAAACAATAAAATGTTAGAATTGTCAGTGTTGAAACCATGAGAATGAGTGTTAAACAGTTCTAGAAAGGGGGGAGTAAAAAGAAAAATCTAGTCATGGTGGTATCATTAAGGCAGAGGAGGACAGAGAGGGATGTGAAGAAGGAAAGACAATGCAAAACCAAAGAGATACTAATAGAACCACTATTGTATTTTTCAGTTTACTTTCTTCTGGGCACATAGTTATATGGTACTTCTCTAGACTCTTAAAGTTAGGCAAAGACAGACTGATTTGGTTAACCAAATGTGAGCATAAATAGCATGTGTCAGTTATAAGGGAGGATGAGTCTTTAAGAGCCCATATGTGATTCACCATGTTGCCTTCCTCTGTCCACAATTCCTTTCTGATGCTTAATGTTGACTATCAACTTAATTGACAAACACCAAGGGAATTAGCAAATCACACCTCTGGGGATGTCTATGAGGGCGTTTCCAGAAAGATTAACCAAAAAGAAAGACTTATCATAAATTCAGGGAGCACTGTCCCAGAGTCTGGGAATGAGTGAGGGATGGCACAAGCATTTGGTCTCTCTGCTTCGTGATTGTCATGATGTGCCATGGCCTTGATTCATAAATTCATTACCCTTATAATGGTTGACACAAAAGTGAATTCTCTGGCTCACAAAGCTCAGATTGTAGGTAATGTGACTGAAAATAAATATTTGCTGCTGTAAGTCATTGAGAATTTAGGATTATGTCTTACTATGTGCAAATTTAACTTTTATGATTCTTATATGACTATCATCTAAATAATAAAATTATCTATCTTGATTGCTATAACAATGAATTAGCTTCAAAAAATGACAATGGGCAATAACAACCCTAATAATAGTATAATTAGAACATAATTAACATCAATATAGTACTGACAATGTTCAATACTCTATTCAATTATTCTATTTTATTGTCTTCATAACAAGTTCATGAGATAGGTTTCCTCTCATCTCTACAAAATGAGAAAGCTTACACGGTTAACAAAATGGAAGTGATGTAAAATGTCTATGCACCAAGTAAAAGAAAAGTTGCCTTGTTTTCAGGGAAGAAACTACAGCATATTGTCCAGATAGCAGAAACAGCTAGTACAAATATAAATGGTAAAGACATAGTGGAACTGTCAGTTTGTTAACAGTAACTTTCCAGATAAAACAATAAATGACATCAAAATTTCAGTTAGAATTTTATTTAAAAAGAAAAAGGGACATATTTTCTTGTGCTACATGAAAAGGCATAATGTGAAATGGGAACATTATAAAAGGAAAATATGGAAAGAATAGAGCATTAGAAGGAGAATAGATGAATAGTATGAATGTATTTAAGGGCAGAAAGTAGAAGATATGGAGAAGAAGCAGTTTACATAGTTGTGAAAAGGATGGACTAGACTAACTTGAACACAAGAAAGGATCATGGAATGAGATGGATGCAGGAAGTGAATGATGAAGAGGATATATTGAGGGGTAAAAGAGAGTAGGCAGTGACAAAGAATTTAAAGAGAGAATTATGGGCAAGGAAAAGAATTGAACCCAACATATTGCGAATAATAGAAAAGAGAGAATACAAGATAAAGAAGGGAAACAATACACGGGAGAAACTGGGTAATAAAAGAAAAAAAACATGGAGAATAGGTCTGAGTTTTGGAGTAGGAGTAAATAAAAGGGGAGACCGGGAGCGGATAGCAGATACAGAAACAAAAGAAAAAATGAAGACACATTCCCAAGGGGCAGAGGATGAAGCTGAGCAAAGGATTAGTCATTTGAAAATACAGCTGGATGAATAGCAAGATGATAATGATTGAGCTCTATTTTTTAGTCTGAAGTTTAATGATGTAGAAGTGTATGTGGAATGTCCTTGTGTTTATTTTGCAAAATAAGAATAGAGGAAGTACTGCAGTGTACAAGCTTGATGAAATCATTTGTTTCCCCTCCACAATTGAATTCATCTTGCATCCAAGAAGGTGGGTCCTCAGAACTCCAGGATAAAAGCATGGCCCTTTTTTGGTACAAGTGTTACTTCTAGTGACTTTTTTCCAAATCACACACTGTTTCCCTTATGCAATCTTGATACTACTGTAGCTGCTTCTGGAACATGAAAGACAAATTGGATAAAGTCTAGACAGCACTTATAATTTTTCAGCAAGTGTTATTATGTACCAACCCTATTATTTTTTGGATCCTCAGATCTTATCTGGAGCCAATGGAAAAATACAACAGATTGCTACCTAGAAAATTCTGACAGCTGCATGGGTATGCAACGAGGGCAGTTAAGAAAGAAAAGAAGAAACTTAATGTATCTATTGATCATTTTCATCTTTTTTGAAGCTATTTAATTCATTATTATAGTGACACAGTTTATATGCAGTAAGAAAGAATCCTAAATTCTTAGTATTTTACAGCAGTAAATATTTATTTCTCACATTTTCTGCTATCTTAGCTTGGTGAGTCTGGAAGTTCATTTTTGTGTTAACCACAAAAGATAAAAAATGACAACAAAGAAAACACGAACTGGTAGTTTTGCCTAGTGGTAGGGTGTTTGCCTAGCATGCACTACGGTCTGGGTTCAATTCCTCAGTGTCACGTACACTGAAAAAAAAAGCCAGAAGTGGTGCTGTGGCTCAAGTGGTAGAGCACTGGCCTTGAGGAAAAGCCCCAGGACTGGCAAAAAAACACATGGAATAATGAAGTGAGGATCATGTCACACCAACTCTTTTTCCTTAGTTTCTTAAATAAGCCTTATCTTGTTTCATCATGTGACAATAGAAATGCAGGCTAAGAAACGTTATCTGTTTCTTATTCCCACAGTACAAATACAAATACAAAATGAGCATATAGATAAACATGTATTAGTTAAAGTCCTGGGATACATGCTGAGCATCAGAGATAAGGCAAAGCATATACTTTTAATAAACTATGACATACTAATTACAGACACATGTGATGTACATGTAGTTGTTTAATAATATAAAATATATTAAAGATGAAAATGTGATAAAATAAAAATTACACAAGAGCATCCATGAATACTGCTAAATGAGCTGGTGCATATTTTGCCCTTGAATATTGATGGAAATGTTCGTAACTATAAGACAGACAAGGGCTATAATGGACAAGGGATGTGGCTAGGATATAGCAGTATATTCCCACTCTAGGAAATGACATGCATAAAAATATGCATTTGCAAATTGACTTAATCCGTCAGAGGATTTCTGTCCTTTGTGAGATATGATGGGGAGATAGCTGCCAGGAACCATGAAATGAACTATGCAGATATATGCACAATAAATTCCAAAGGAAATTACCTTTGAACACAGACTAATAGATGTGCAGAAATAAAGTAGATTTCAAAAAAGGAAGACACTATGACAAATTCAGGCAGTAATGTAGGCCTGAAGAATAAGAGAGGGAGGGTGTGACAACTCACATAGGTTTAAAGTCAGACCGGTGTAAAGACTAGAGAACAGTACAGGAAAGCAGTCCTTAATCAGGGACGGGCATTGTGAAAGCTACATCAATGGAAAAATGATGGGGTCTGTTAAAGAATTGATTTCCAAGAAAGGATTGAAACATGTTTGCAGTTTAGATCACACTGGGACCAGTATCCAGGGCCTGTTGAGGGACGGAAAGCTGGATATGAGGTGACAAGATAAGAACTGGCACAGTAATGAAATGTTAATTCAATGATTGTATAGTAACCACTATGTGCTGAACACCTGCCATGTGCCAGAAATGAGTGTAAGCCATCCATGATTTTCATAATAATTATTAGATACAGGTATATAATGCCTAGCTTCATTGTCCTCATTGAACTGACTAGAAGATGAAGAGTCAAAAAATAAAAAAAAACAGATTAAGATGAATACATGAAAGTTGTTCTAAATTTAAGATATTGGTAATTTTCCCTTGTATTAATATTTAAAGAAGTATGTAATATGTTTCAAATATGGCATTGATGGTAGTTAGTGGGGTTCAGGATGCTTTATGGTCGGGTCTTGTTTGAAAAGTGTCTGAAATGTTAACATTTGCAATGAATGAGGAAGAGCAGTTATAAGGAAAGTAGTATGAAATATCATGCAATACTTCACATATTTGGAAGGATTTCTATATGAAATATGGTTGGTAATCTGGAAAGAAACCAGAATACATTTATCTTGTAGCTACATGGAAGCATTATTGGTCTTTAGACCTAAGCAAGTCAATGAGATCCTTTGTGTTACCATAAAGGGTTGAGTTCTCAAAAGGCTCAATTCAAACGTGATGGATGATTGTTGATTATTGCTCATGGGTCCACTTCCCACACGGATGCTCCTCATTGACATGTGCCTTATTTCCAAGTGATCTTTTAAAAGGCTCAATCTCCTTTCACCCTGTGACTTTTCATGCATCGCGTGAACAGAGGAGGAAGGAAGATTGGATGGGTTGGAGGTTTTTATAGGGAAGTCCCCAGTGACATACTCATTCTGTTCAGTGCTGTTTGACTAAGATGAGGTCATATGTGTATGTTTCCCATCCACGCAAGCTGGGAAAAAATGTTGCTATGCATCAAGTAAAAGGGAAAATGGAGTGCCTAGCAATTCTGGCTTTCTTTTACATTGTTATTTAAGTAGACAAGATGGTTGCAATGTTGGTGGATTAGCTGGAGGAGATACACCACTCGGTGAACCACATCCTAGATCATGGACTAACAACAAGGGCCTGAGCAATGGTGCTGGAAACTAAGATTAGAGAAGTAAGAATCCATCTGACAGATGTTTTCATGTGGATTCATGTGGATTAGCACTACCAAAGAGCACTGAAATCCAGAAGGACTGAATCCTAGCTACTCAGAAGACTGAGATCTGAGGATTATGGTCCTAAGTCCACCAAGGCAGGAAACCCCATGAGGCTCTTATATCCAAATAACTTCCCCCAAAGCCAGAAGTGGTGTTGTAGTTCAAGTGGGAGAGTACTAGCCTTGAGTAAAATACCTCGGCATCAGTACTCAGGTCCTGAATTCAAGCCTACACCCAAGTTCAAGCCCCAGGATTGGAACAAAGAAAGAAAGACAATGGCAGCATCGAGACCACCCTCTATATTTGAGAATAGATATTTTACCTGTGAAAGAGGATGGTTAGAAAAGTTAGACTTGAGGATGTGAAATGTGTCAGGTAGTGTACTAGGTGCGGCACATGCATTTGTCTCATTAAATCTACACAACACTGTGAAATGAGATGAGCCATGGTACTTTTCTGCCTTTGAAAGCCTTTGTAGGTTATAAATGCCATAAAGTCAGTGAATTGTATGGCATGCACTGGCCCATGGCCACTCTCTGGAGGTGTTTTTCTTTTTTTCATTGTTAATATGTCCATGGCTGTCATATGTATATAAACCAAAATTTCAATAAAATATACCAGACTACCAGTAGAAGAGCTGATATGACAACCAAGTATCAATTAAAGCTACAATTTTCTTCACACTACAGGGAATCTTTGAGCTATCCATGTTAAGTAATGAGGCTGAGGTGCTCAGCCTGCTGTAGTTCATGCTGCAGTTAAAAAAAAAGGGCTAGAATGCAGGATACGTTGGACGCATGGGGTGGTGTCAAGCTGAATACATAGCACCAACTGTCTGCTACATGTTATGCAGCCAGGTGACAGTATCTTGTGGCTGAAAAAAATGGTCAAATGTTGCATCATCAAGAGGAATTGCATGCTTTGAACCAGCAAAAAAAAGTTTTGATCATATTGAGACTTTTTTTCCCTTTTATTCTTTGATTGTATGATTGGAACAATTTTGTAAGTGTACTAAGTGTACTTAGACTGTTCCAAACACAAATTATTTGCCGGATAAATTCTACATGTTGCCTCTACCTCCCTAACCCTCCCCAAACTTTTCCACTAATGCTCCTCTCTTCCTAGTTTAGATGCAAATAGCTTTCACTTGAGATTTGATTATAGAGAGTACCCCTGAAATGACCAGGAACCGGAGTAAGCATTTGAACAAGATTGTTAGTTGTACAGAATTTAATGTAATGAGACCAACAGAGCACTGATAGCTTTCTTTCACAGTCCTTTTCATTGTAATGGCTTTTTGCTGTAGGGGATTCTATTCTACATTGAACTAGCGAGTGACTCATAGAGCCCTAAGTGGTGAGGCTTTCTCTAATGAACAGAAGAGTATAGAAAAATGAGTAGCACATTTGCGGCTTTAGGGAAACTTAAAATAAAGTGAGAAGAAAGAAATATAAGCCACCAGTCAGTCACACGTCACTCTGTGTGCTCAGGTGAGTGCCATTAACCCTTTTCTTCTATCAGCTTATATCCTAGGGCAAAAACAGGATGCACTATTCACTGCACTCTATGGCATAATGGAAACTTCACAAAAAGCCAACAATGGAGTGTTAATAATTGCAGGATTCACTCACATGTGAGGCTGTGGACCTGGTCTGGATGGCAACACATACAAACAAACATCTGAGCTGGAGAAAGCGAAGGGGAAATGGGTCCTGGGAGGCCTACTCATGTTTATTCCACTTTTTTCTACTTCTGAGGGAGGAAAGAGTCTTGAAGTACGCATTGCCTTTCTCTTCAAAAGCAACACACTGCTCTGTAGGCAGATCGAATCTGTTCAAAAGCCTATTTCAAGGTGATGAGAAGGCATAGATGTATAGAAGAGTCTTTCTTGTTCCATCATTCCCACCTACTTTCGAGGCTAATCCCAGACAGAGTGGACACTCCACGCTGTTGGCGCCATGCACATTAGAACAGGCTACAGGAGCTCCCTGGCCCAGATTACCAATAGAACCCCGGGTGAGGCAATTACTTTTTGGATCTCAGTTCTAAATGGGACTGAAAATATCTCCTCTGTCCTCTCCCAAGTGGATCACAGTCCTCTATGGAACACCGATACTGACAACCCTGCATAATAAGGACTAAAATATTTGTTCAAAATATGCTATGTTCTTTCACTTGGAGGAATGCCTGGACCCTGCAAGACAGAAAGCATCATGGTTGAGTTGCTATTGGGTAATACTGGAATTGGAAATAAGGCTTGTGTGCTTTTCAAGTAGATGCTCTATCTACATTTTGAAAATCCAGCCCTTTTTTTCCTTTAGTCATATTTTAGGTAGGGTTTCATATCTTTGCATAGGTTTAACTTTGCTCTTAGAGTCTCCTATTTACAGCCTCCCATGTAGCTAGGATTATAGGAGAATACACTGACTGCTGTATGTGTTGACATACCTCTTGGTATCTTTTGCCCAGAGAGGCCTCAAACTGCAGTTCTTCCAATATTCTGCCTTCTGAGGAGCTGGGATGGTACATGTGATCCATTATGCCCAGCCAGCTTAGACAATATTTGAACCAACACTTAAGGGACATGTGTTGCATTTACGATGAGGAAGGGAGATTCAGGTAGAAGGAAAAAAGAAAAACGGGCATATTAGAGCTTTCTTTTGTGAGAAGTATTTTTTGTATGTATTTACAGATGGATAGATAGTAGGGGAAAGTGCAAGTGTTAGAAAAATGTGGCTGGAGCCACACCTGTGAGGTAATTGCTAAAATTCTGAAGTGTTCCCTGTGAAGGCTAAACTCAGCAGTAAATGGTGACCTTCCTTCCTGTGTACTGAACTTCTTGTCTAGAGCTTGAGGATTTAATGGGAAGCTCACAGACAACTGGGATTCTTGTGACTAATGCACCAGATTGCTTGGGGTGTGTGGCGGTGGTATATTTCAAGTGACTCATCTTGCACTGATAATGGCTATTAGTAATTTACTATTCTTTCTTTTTCTCTCTAAATCCAAGTTCCTGACCTTTACTCTGTGATTATAGAAATAGCCTGCCTGGCAAGTCAACTACCTCTAAAAGTACTGTTGTCTGTACTTTGGACTTTAGAAAGAACATTTCTCAGAGTACAGAGCACATTGTTCCATCTACAAAGGTTCAGGAGACAAGATATACACACCAAGCAAAGTCCTAAAATGTGAAGCACATTGAAAGAAGAGTTTAGTAGGACAGCTATGATAAAATAGGAAAATGTTCAAGAAATAGCACAGTAAGAGTAATCCCTTAGTTATTTCCAAGGATGAGATGAGGGGATCAGATAAACAAGTTAGTAATTAGGAATTTATCTTCACTATTAAAGAGGCTGAAAAATTACTTACTCAATGACTTTAAGCTACTAGCAAGCATTCTTAACCTTTTGTGATGCTATAGCATACTAACTGGAATAAATGTTTCATGTGCTATCATGTGCAGTCTATAATTTACGCCTTACCCTCACACCCCTTTCCAACTTGGCAATTCTGATACATATAACTTCTCCCCAGTATGTGAGCTGTATTCCCCATTGGAGGAAATGGATGAGAAACTGAATGTCAGTCATATCTTGGGAGTTTCAGAGTGAATCTGAGTCCTCAGATTCCTTATCTGATGAATCTACCATCACTGCTATAATATCATTCAGTCTTGGGGCTTTAATTATCTTCCCAAAATGGGGCCGGGAGTTTGGCCTAGTGGTTAAAGTGCTTGCCTAGCATGCATGGAGACCCGGGTTCGATTCCTCGGTACCACATACATAGATAAAAACCAGAAGTGGTGCTGAGGCTCAAGTGGTAGAGCTCTAGCCTTGAGAAAGTCCAAGGACAGTGCTCAGGCCCTGAGCTCAAGCCCAGGACTGGCAAAAAAAATTATCTTCCCAATCCTCTTGCCTGTGTCATTCTACACTGCATCTATGAGTATGACTTCTCTGTAGTCCATATATAGAACACCATGTAGTATTTGTCTTTGTGTGCCTGCCGTATTTCATTTCCTCTAGTTCTCTTCACGTTTTTGTAAATGAATGTCCTATTTTATGACTGCTTAACATTCAGTGGTGTATGTGGACAGCCCTTTATTCTATTCTCACTTGATGACGGTAATGTTGACTCCCTAGCTTGCAGTGCACATGTCCTTCTAGGTATTGATTTCATTTCCTTTAAGGTACACACCTATCAGCGGGATTGATAGATTATACAGCAGTGCTACTTTGAATTTGTTGAAGAACTGCACTATTTTTATTGGCTATATCAATTTATATCTCCATCAACAGTGTTGAAACAATCTCTTTTTTCTACAACTTTGCAAATACTTGCTATATATTTCTTTGTGATACTAGCCACTGTACATACTGGTAAAACTATTTGAAGATGATAAAAATACCATAAAATTTTTTAAAAGAATAGGGCCATTCCAGGGGCCGGGAGTTGGCCTAGTGGTAGAGTGGCTGCCTAGCATAGAAAAAAGCTGGAAGTGGTGCTGAGGCTCAAGTGGTAGAGCTTTAGCCTTGAAAAATCCCAAGGGCAGGGCTCAGGCCCTGAGCTCAAGCCCAGGACTGGCCAAAAAAAAAATAGGGCCATTCCAACAATGATGTACTTGTTGTACTGTTAATTTGCATGGCATTGATAATTAATGTGGTTTAAAACTTTCTCATAGACCTGTTGGCTATTCATATGTCTTATTTTAAACTATTTATTCAGGTCCTTTGAATTTTTTTAAATTAGGCTCTTTCCTTGCTGTTAGGTTGCCTCAGTTCTTTGCCTATTTTGAAATCAATACCTTGTCAGTTGTATGATTTACAGGTATTTTTTTCTGAATCTGCATGTTCTCTTTATGCTGTTGATACTCTCTATTGCTGCTTACAATTTTTTAATTAGTGAAATTCTATTTGTATATTATTGCTTTTTGTAGCCTGTATTTTTAAGATCATTTCAAAATCTGTTCCCCATATTTTCTTCCTATAGTTTCACAGTTTTAGGTTTTACAGGGTAGCTTTTAGCCATTGTTGAGGTTACATTTGCATGTAATATGAGGTAAGGATCTCGTTTCATTCATGGATATATACTTAGCTTTCAAACATTAATTGAAGAGATTGTCCTTTTCCTATTGTGTGTTCTTGGCACTGTTATAAAATTCTAATTGGCTATGAAACTATGATTTCATTTCTGGGCTCTCTCTTCTGTTCTTTTGGCCTATATGCCTATTTTTATGCCAGCGATATGTTCTTTTATTACTACAATTTTGGTAGTATATTTGATGCCAGGTAGTATAGTATTGCCAGCTTTCTTCTTTATTTATTGAGACAAGGTCTCACTTAATATTCAGCTGAGAAAGGCCTTGAAGTCACACTTTTTCTACCATTACCTCCTAAGTGCATGCAACACTACATCCTACTCACCTAATAAAATGAGTGGGGTGTTTTTTTTTTGCCAGTTCTGGGGCTTGAACTCAGACCCTGGGTACTGTCCCTGAGCATTTTCATTAAAAGCTGGCGCTCTATTAGTAGAGCCACAAAGCTCCTTCCAGTTTCCTCATGATTAATTGGAGATAGTCTCATGGACTTGCCTGTGTGGATGACCCTCAGATGTCAGCTTCCTGAGTAGGTAAGATTACAGGCATGAGCCACTGTTGTGTGGGTCCTACTCACCCTTTTAAACAGACAATTAAATGATTTTTGAATGAATGCAAATTTTTTATAATCATCACCCAAATCTAATCTTGAAACATTTCAGTCAAAATGTAATGAATGAAACTTTCCATACCCATAGCTCTTTGGCTTTCCTTTAGGATTTTCCTAAAATCTCTAATAAATGTTCCATGCAAAGAGATGATACCTTCGTCTTAACTTTGTAATTCCTTTATCACTTGAGAAAGTTACCATTTATTCTTAAAGTTTGCAATCATGAGGAGTGTTGTATTTTATCTTCCTACATTTGTCCCTGCACACATTAAATTTATTGTCTGCACGTCTGCCAGAATAATTCTACGATATCAATCAAATCATGTTTATAGTGAAACTTTTCCAAACCCTCTATACTTCACTCCATGAAAGATGAAATGTCGTAGAAGACCTTCTACCACTTAGTACAGGCCCATAATTTCCTCTTGGAGCACCTTTTCTAGTTTTCCTTTTTTGTTATTATTACTATTAGATTATTTTACAAGTTTACTTCTTTGTTCAATGCATGTGTGCACAAATGTGTGTTGTTTGTGAAAATGACCACTTGCATACCATGGTGAATATGTGTATGTAAGGGTGCAAATGCATTCATGCTCACAATGGTGTGAGCTATGAGGACAGGAGGACACACCGAGCTGTATATTCTGTACAGAGAGAAAGTTCTGGGCGGGCCAGGAGTTTTGCCTAGTGGAAGAGTGTTTGCCTAGCATGCACAAAGACCTGGGTTCGATTCCTCGGTACCACATACATAGAAAAAAAAGCCAGAAGTGCATGTTCTGTGGCTCAAGTGGTCGAGTTCTAGCCTTGAGAAAGTCCAAGGACAGTGCTTAGGCCCTGAGTTCAAACCAGGACTGGCAAAGAAAAGAAATGCAAATCAATACAACTCTAAGATTCTACCTCACTCCAGTTAGAATGGCCATAATCAAGAAATCTAATAACATTGGATGCTGAGGGATCACTACTACACTGTTGATAGGAATGCAAACTCGATCAACCACTATGGAAAGCAGTATGGCAGTTCCTCAAAAGACTAAACATAGAGCTCCTCTATGACCAGCAATTCCACTACTAGGCATTTACCCAATCATCCAGAAACAAGGACATACTAAATCCACTAGTACAACAATGTACACTACAGCACTATTTGCCATAGCAAAGATATGGAACCAACTCAGATGGCCCTCAGTTGATGAGTGGATCAACAAGTTGTGGTATTTATACACAATGGAATTCTATGCTGCTGTCAGAAAGAATGACATTGCCCCATTTGTAAGGAAATGCAAAGACTTAAAACAAATCATATTAAGTGAAGTAAGCCAGACTCAAAGGAACATAGGCTCAATGGTTTCCCTCATTTGTCCTAATCAGTAGAAACCTTGGGCTATCCTAGAAGAGATTTACAGTACAACAAAACCTAGATACATAAGGCCATATAGTATGACGCTAAATGAGAGGACCTCCAGGATATAGAAACAAAAGCCATATAATGAGTGATTGTTGTCCTTAATGTACTATGTTATCTCTCATCTCTTTTGCTTTCCCTTGGCTATCTCATATTGTTACAGTACTTCATCTTGTTATCTGATACAGTGCATATATGCATGTTTTGATATTTGAAATCAGATAGGGCAGGGGGGAAAACAAGATGAGGGGCGGGGATGGGAGGAAGGAAATGGGAACCAAGACTTGAGAAGGGGTATCAATGTATGTGAAGTAATGCACCTTCTAATTGGAGAATATAATGTAACCCTTCTATTAATTAAAATATATGAAAAAAGAACAATAATCACACAAGATAAAGCTCTTGTTTTCATATCCTAGAGATCCTTTCATTTAGTCTCATCTTATATATCCTTATATATCTAGGTTTTGATCTATTTATATAAAATTTAGATTATATTCATATATATATATATATATATATATATATATATGCAGTCCTGGGGCTTGAGCTCAGGACCTGAGCACTGTACTTGAACTTTCTCAAGGCTAGAGCTCTACCACCTGAGCCACAGCACCAACTTTTGGCTTTTTGTATCTGTGTAGTGGTAAGGAATCAAACTTGGGTCTTTGTGTATAGTAAGCAAGCATTCTACCACTTGGCCAAAATCCCAGCCTACAATTTATCTTCTTATTTTTAAATAAGCAGAAGGTGACAAGGGTGTGGCCTAGTAAGAGAACATGAGGATGATAAGGGAAGTGCGTGTGAGCAGGGCCATAGGGAACTACTGCGTAGATTATTATGTGCATCTTCTTCTCCTAAGCAGAACATTTCCTAGATCATCCCTTGCTCTCCATCAGGTCTTCACTAAGAAGCAAAGCAACCAAATCCCGGATGAACTCAAGTCCTCATCTAAACGTCATGTTTTGTGAGGTCTCCAGTCTTGTTTTGAAGAGCCATGTACATGCCTTTGTGGATAGCCTGTCATATTCTTTACAATATCTTTTTGCCACACCCTGATTGCCCTTTTACCTCCTATGATGATCTCAATAATAATGATTCCCCATTGTCTGTTCTGTATCTACAGAAGAGCTTAATTTGGTTGACTCCGTACGTCTACCTGTGCGCGATTCCTCCTAGACACAAAGCTCATCTAAATCTGTGCCCTTCAGCAAATGCTTACCTATGTCTTGTTTTTAGTATGTCCAGCTAAGTGCTAAAGAAGTTAGAACTACATGATAAGTGTCCTTGAAGCATTAATGTCTTGAATATTTACAAAACTCCCAAGGGCCTTAGATAAAAGCTCAATTCTAAAATCAGCCTGCAATATCCCACCAAAATGACCTTTATTAATAAGGCATAAATGAGGGTTCATGACTGAGAGAAGCATCCACAAGAGAAGTATTTTTCATAGACAAACCTGCTTCTTGTGGTGGATACTAAAAAGATTCCATGAGGGTTTAATAAAGAAAATTGTGCTCCCTTCCTTCACTTGCATTATTATTTCCAAGATACTGCCTCTTATGACTAATGCTAAGGGGAAATTACTTTACGTCTATCCAGCAGACTTTCGTATGTGAAGAATAAGACTACAACAGATAGGTAATAAAGGCAGACTGCAAACGTAGTGATTTCTGATTACGAGAAGAACTGATTCCCAATAACATTGTTATCTGCTTTTCCATCTAGTTCTTGCCCATCCCACCTAAGCACAGAACACAGAGGAAAAAATATGTGTGTGGGTGGTGGGGGAAGGATATTTCCCCGGCCAATTTGTGCTGTGCTCTTTCATTGGTTGTTCGATGCTAATGCTATCTGACCTCCTGAGTCACGAGGGCTTCTTTTTTGACCTCCCTTTATCCTTTAACTTCACTATAATTTTTGAAATGCCTCAAGCATCTTCTGCAACAGAAAACTTCCAGATGGCATCCAGGTTAATATACTCAACTACTGCTGTGTGTTAAGGCATTGCTCATTTTGTAAATGTTACCTTTCCTCTCCTAGAATAGTAAACCCTAGGAGAGCAAGGATTATGGCTCATGCGTGTCTGGATCTTTCTTCTTAGTATTTTTCTCACAACTACCTTAGTTACTCGGTGATAATCATA